>NW_024425008.1:3548151-3581578 GCF_017311325.1 Ursus maritimus | reverse complement strand
CGTCGACCCCTGCCCTACCGTGGAGCATGACTGTTCTGAAGATCTAGAATAACTAGTTCAGTGACCCCAGGATGCAAGCCGTCAGTGTGAACTCCTTGCACTAATACCAGCTTTGGGGTGGAGATACAGTGTGGGTGTTTGGGGCAACTTGGAAGACGTTCACCTAATTATTCAGCTGTCTTTATCTTCTTGTTCTTAAATACTAGCCGTGAGGAGTCCCTCGGAGAGATGCTGCTTCCAGGCATCTCTCTAGGTACGTAGGTGGTGGGCTGGGGCACCTGCGTCCCACGTCCCCTGGTCTTTGGCATATATCCTGAGCACGGAGGACCTCCTAGGGGAGGCGCAAACATTCAACACCGTGTGTTTCCTGCCACTCCTACCCCTTCGTGCTCCCGAGCGGCTGTGTAGTGAAAGTTCTGTGTGTTCTCGGCCACAGGCCTTCTTTTGCACCCACTTTATCTTAGAGTCTCAGATGCAACAGACTTTGAGAATAAGACACTGGGGTCAGCGGCCCCTCTGGGTGTGTGTGTGTGTGTGTGTGTGTGTGTGAGTGTGCGTGTTCGTGTATGTGTGAAGCATTAGCTGGAACAGTGTCCCTCACACTAGAAAATGCTTCTAAGATTTTCATCACCTAGGGATCTTGTTAAAAGGCAGATTCTGATTCAGGGACCAAGATTCTGCATTTTTAGCAAGTTCCCAAGTGATGCTAGCGCTGCTGGTCGGTGGACAACACTTGGAACCATTCGGGGCTGGACGTGACGTGCCTTATCTGTGATGTGTGGCCCCCGGACCCCCGCCTTCCTTACGCCATCCATCCCGAGAGCGCTTCCCAGAATCCACACGCCGCTCTTGGGTTTGTGAACAACGGTTATCTGTGACGGGCTCCCTGGACGCGTCAATGTCATGAGATTACTTGTCTTTAGAATCAAATCAGGCCTCAGAGGCTCCTCAGAGACAAGGCTGCGTCAGGGAGAGGCCACGAGTGTCAGCCCAGAGCAGAACCTGTCAGGTCCTGGGTCAGCAGCGTTATTCATGGCTTGGACCCTCTAATTCTGTAATCCTTCCCTTGCAGTCAGTCCGGAGGAGGTGTTCCTGGCACCAAGCCCATCTTGTGGTAGAGACCTTGTCTCGAGATCGGTGACACTCCATTTTATCAGAAGAGGTATGTCTATGACATACGTTCATCTGCTGACCACTCCTTGTCATCCAATCCCATCTGCCCGGAATCCCTGGAGGAAGGCCTCTTGTTGCTTTGTTTCGCGTAGAATCTGCTTCGGAAGTCTTTGGGAGGATGGCTTGGACTTTGGGGTTTGGATGGTGGTGTCAGGGCCAAGCGTAGGTCCTGGGACCCAGGCGTGGGAGCGGACGGCTGAGGCTGGTCCTTGTGCTTTCTTCACAGGCTATGAACGCCTGGCTCCCTGACTTTCGGGATTCAGCTCGTCCTGAGAATTTTCCAGAGGCAAAGGCACCGGTGGGGAAGAGGCCATGGTTTTCGTGTCAGAGCTATTCAGGGATATTTGAGGAGAGGTTATCCGTGTTCTGTTCGCTTCTTTCATCATGAATAATACATGGTTAACCTCTTTTTGAATATCAAACTGTGCCTCGGAGGGCCGCCCGCACAGGAGACGTGAGCGTGTGTGCTTCTGGTGTGTGATGGGTGCCGGGGCCCAGCCTGAGCTCCGTGAGGCATGCTTCCTGGAAGGGAGGCCGGCGGGGGGACGAGCCCGGGTGGCTTTGCCGTGTTTTTGCAGTGAACTTGCTGTGTTTTTTGATTTGTACAAAGTCGGCCCCATTTCGATGCCGACCTGCCTTGGAGTGAGGGTGTGATGCAAGGTCCGCTCCAGAGACGGGACCTCCGTGTCCACATGACCGCAGGGCGGCTCGGGGTGCCTGGCCAGTGAGCCTGCTCCCGGGGGTGGAGCTCTGCCTGGCCCCCAGCCTCCCGACCCAGCCCTTTGTAGGCTGGCTTCCCGGAGGCCGTGCTGGCCCCCGGATACACTGTGGTGTCCACCCCACTGGGATCTTCAAGGAGAAGTCACTTCTTTCGAGACTTCTCTGAGGGCAATCTGTTTCAAGGGTCAGATCCCACCCCGGCTGGCTCCCTGAACTCAGGGCCCCCGTTTCTCCAGGTACGTGAAAGGGAGGCTGACTTCCGCTGTCCGCTTGCGGGTCTCTGTGAAGTCACGGACCCTACTGTCTGCTTCCTTTTCAGGTGACTCCCACGAGGCAGCGCCCACAGGCGGGTCTCGAAGAGACCGGCTCTGGGCCGTGTTCCTGTCCCGCGCTCACGTGAAGGTGCGCGCAGCCGACGGCGCGGCCTCCACAGCTCGGCCCCGGGCCAGCGCCTGCACGCGGCCTCCAGCTGGGGAGAACAGCAGTCTCAGCACCCCCCTGGTTGTAGGGGTGGGGGGCTGACCCAGACCCCAACTTTGGTGGAGGGTCACCTGCGCCCCAGGATCTCACCGATACTGAGGGTGACATCTGGAGCTGCTGCAAAGGCTGCCCCCCCACCCCCCCATCCTGATGCCTCTGTTCCGTCTGTGGTGACCAGCGTGGTCGGGTCTGTGGGTGGCGTGCGTTTAGGTTGGAGGCGTGTTAGGATGGCGGCCACACAGTAAGAGGACTGTCAGCCCCTGCCTCAGGTACGTGAATACAGAGTCGACCCTGCTGTGTGTGTTTTTTGGTGAACTTGTTCCTCGTCCACTGACCTAGAGAATTCATTCCACCCTCAGAAGGAGGAGAAGCCCCCGCCCGCAGTGAAGCAGGCTTTGGCGCTGGGACACCCACGTGGTTGTCAGCATTCGGTGCTCGAGGCGCGGCCACGAGGGCGTGGCAGGTGTCGCACCGTGGACCTCATGCTGGTATCGTGGAAGGATGCGTGGAGGTGTCCCACCTGCAGGGAGGGGATCTCTGTCAGCCCCATCACACCGTCTGTGGGTGGAGAGTCAGCATGTGGGGGTCCACGGGCCCCCAGGCCACAGCCTGTCCTTATGGAACTTCGGGGGCCAGGCCGTTTGAGTGCCCAGCTCCCCCCCCCACTTGTCACGAAGACAGAGTTTTGGTCTGGGGAGTACTGTATTCATGGTATAGATTACGTGGTCCTTCAGCTCTCAGTATCCATCCTGCCCACGAGGCTGTTCTGGGAAAGTTGCTTGTTGGCAGTGCCAGCCCAGGGTCTAGGCAGAGCTGATCTGGCCTTAGCATTCAGCCCACCTACAGGAGGAGGTGGGGGGTGGGGGGTGCGCGGGGGGCAGACATGGCGGGTCACCCTGCAGTGCTTTCTGTACCATAAACACAGTACACTCTTTCATCCTTCCTGGATAAAATTGCAACTTCACAGAGGAATGATGTCCCCAGGACTTATCGTAGAGCCTGTGCCTTACTTAGGATTAAGCCACATAGCTCCCCTCCCCGTCTCCCGCGGAGACCTTGGACGCTCAGCCTCCGGGGCTGACTGCTGGGGCTTCACCGTGTTTGTGGCGAATCGCATCGGAGCCGCTGTTTTTCAGGACAAAGTGCCACCTGGACATGTGCCCCGACAGGACTGCCGCATGAGGGCAGGGCGTTGTCCATGATAGGGGAGTGGATGGTTGATCAGAGAACATACATTTTATCAGTGATGTATGTCAACTGATCCACAGTCCCTGCCTATCCAGCGACTTCTCGGGACAGACTCCGGGAGAAGAGGGGTGGCTTCCCTTGCCGTGCCAGGACCTGGCCCTTGAAAAGACCTTCTCTTTGCTGGGTTGTCTCTCTTTATGCTGAGTCATATGAGGGAAGGTTTGTGTTTTTAAGTATCGATCTTGCCTGGGAAGAGCTGTTGGTCCCAGCCCCTTCCTGGGGGACAGGAATGCATGGCTGGCCAGAGAGCATGGGCTTGATTCACAACACGTAGCACCCAATTCTCCTAACCCTCAGTCCCCAATTCGTCCTTAGGAGGACTAGCTGGAGGCCAGGCCGACTCTGGTGAAGACACAGTTCAGCCGCGTTAGCCTTCGGTACTTGAAGAGTGGTTATCCCTGCTGTGTTCGCTGTATTTATGACGAATCATACAGGGACATCCAGTTTTTCAGTATCAAATACTGCTTTGGAGGGCCTCCTGGACAGCATTCCGCCTGCGGGGAGGAGGTCTTGGCTTCCATACCCACCCAAGGTATGTACATGGACGGTGGAGCACGGCGCACATGCTTCTTTCATGATGCCCGTCACTCGTCGCACCCATGACCAGAAGCTACTCTGTGCAGACAGTGGCTGTCTGGGGGGGCTGGGCTGTGATCTTCTGGAAGGGGTGTTGGTTTCTGCACCACCCGTCATGAGAGGTTGACCAGTGAGAATCCCACTCACACCGAACACCTGCTGCCTGTTCCAGAAGAACCCAGGCCTCGCTATAAGATGAGTCCCTGGAGACCACGCCAGGGTGAGGATGTGGTAGTGATGCTGGCTGATACCTAATGGGTCATCTTTATTGCATTTGCTCCAAGGCAGACTCTTTCTGAGTGTCAAATCTTGCCCAGAAAGGCTTTCTGGAAGCACTGTCAACTTCGGGGGAGACATGTTGGCTTCATGTCTTTCTGGTGTATGTGGAGAGAGAGTTGAGCAGAGTCTGCTTAAGAGCAGACTCTTTCTGATGGTCTCACTTGCTTCCCTCTCCCGCAAGACCCAGCCCATTCTTACGATGGCCTTGGGGAGGGGTAATCTGCTTTGGCCATGATGCTTTCTCTGTAGGGCTTTCTCTTTTCATCATCAGATTCTCTTGCTACTGGCATAACCACATGGTCCGTGAATTGATCAACCAATGAGGAATGATTCAATCATTCCACAAAAGATTGTGTACATACTGTATTCTAGATGATTCTAGAACTTAGCTATTTCCTCTGAACTGTTGTGTAGAGCAGTGGACAATAGAAAGTCCTTGCTCATTATAGCCTGGTGGGAGAGATGGACAATTAGAAGCCAACTATGGGATATAATTTTGTCCACTGTTGAGTTATTTGGAGAGAAAGAAAGTAGAGTAAGCTCTCAGAGAGAAGCAGAAGTGGGATGGATGATTATGTTTACTACAGGGGTCTGGAAAGTTCTTTCTGGGGAGGGGGAATGAGAACTAAGTGAGAGGGTGGGTCAGATGGCAACCTGAGATCAGAGCGTTTCAGATGGAGGGCATGGTACATGGAAAGCCCTTTGGCATCTTTGAGAGGAAGGACGAAGGCCAGTGGGGCTGGGCTGAGCTATGGAGGAGTGGCCGGCTGAGGTGGGCAGGTTTGGATGTTACTCTGCGTGAGGTGGTGGCGGTGGGAGGGTTCCGGGCGGGGGGGACACAGGATCTGTGTTGAAGAGATTACTCTGATCATGAGAAGACGGAACCTGGTCCTGCTGGTTGAGGGTTGTTTGGGAGAAGGTGGGCGAGGGACTTTTGATAGCATCCTTCTTGGAATTGCTTTCTGGGGTGATGGGTAGTAGAGCCGGGTGGGAAGAGGGCAGGTGGGAATGGAGTAGGGGGTCTCCTGGGATGGTGAAGAGCTTGGTGAGCTCCCTCAGATCCTCCTGAGGGTGCCTCGGGTCCTCGGGCTGGCCAGACTCTCCAGGAGCACCCTGAAGTGGCCATGGGGATCTCTCTGGAACTCCCCCAGTTTGGTGGACCCCATGAGTCGTGAAGGAGCTTGGCTAGTGCCTCCATGTGCTTGATGGATAATCGAGTGTGCTCTGTTGAGAAGTCCAAGGACTCCGTTCAGAAACCCTTGGGTCCACACACGCGTGGAGCACCCTGACCTGTGGCGAGTTCGCAATTCGAAGCACAAGCAGCTCCCTCTCCTCGTTTCTAAACCCTGCCCCTGAGGACTCAGGAACACAAATTCAACTCCAGGGAGGGGGGGCTGTGTCAGCACCCCTCCCGGGGAGGTGAGTGGATGGCCCCCCCAACCTCCAGCGTGTTCCGGCGACCCCTGTCAACAGTGTCACTAACACTGTGTCCAATCTGCCCGCAGGACGGCGGCTGGAGGCCACGCCCCCCAGAGAAGAGGAAGGGGACCTCTTGTCTGTCTTGTCTCTGCCTTTCTGTGGTACTTGAAGAGAAGTTGTTCGTGGTGGATTCGCTTTACTTATGACGAATCATTCACGGACAACACTTTTTTCAGTACCAAATGCTACCTCTAAGGACTTCCCGGACACGAGGGCAACCTCAGGGAAGATGTGTTCGTGTTGTCAGCCGTGTGGAGAAGACAAGGATGGAAGGTTGGCCAGGGACACCGAGCTTGACCTAGCTGTAAGTCGTCTGGCCCACTAACCTGAGCATCCGACCCACCCATAGGGGGCCTTCCCCCGGGCCGTGCTAACTCTGGGGACATGGCTGTGCTCTGTCGCCAGCGCCGCCTTACAAGACTCGGAAGAGAGGCTTCCTGGGCCTAAGGCCAATTTCCAGAAGAGATGCTGGTGTGAGCATTGTCCAGGGTGTGTGACTGGTTGACCAGAGGGGCAAGTACTCTGTTCACCCTGTGGGCCACCTAGTCACCAACCCTCAGCACCCACCCCGCCCACCCAGGAGGACGTCTTGGAGGTCCCGCCAACTTTGGGCACACAGCAGCGGACTTGTGGCGGCAGCTGCTCGGTGGACCTGGACAGCCGTGGTCGGGAGAGTGTGTTTGCTTCAAACGCGGTGCCTCGTCCTCGGTAGCCCCCTCATCACGGTCACCACCCAGCCTCCCTGAAGCGCCCCCGGGACGTGATGCTGCCTTCCGATGAGGGACCTGACGCGAGCCGGCCAGCTCCTCTCCAGGGTGCGCACCTGTTTGCCGAGCATGCGTTTCATCCGTGCGGTGAGGCGCCCGGTCCCCTAACCTGCAGCATCCTGTCTCCGCACAGGAGGATCCCGCGGAGGCGAGGCCCGCCCTGGGGAGCAGCCCTGGCACTCTGGGCAGTGCGGCCGCACTGTCAGAGCGGAGGGGCCACCACGATGCGCTGCTTCATGACGGCCATCGAATGGTGTCCCCTCTTGCAGGAAGATTCGCGGGGTCCACCCCGCCTTAGGGTAAGTGCGTCTCGGGTGAGCATGCAATTAAAGTGGTAGTATGTCACTCGGCCCACTACCCAATGTTGTCCCGCCCATCCCCTACAGGGCTCCGGAGAGGGCAGCCGCCCGCGCGGGAGAGGCGATGGATTCTCGCCAGCATTCACTTATGGTACTTGAAGAGAGGCTGGCCGTGATGAATTCGATTCATCAAAGCGAGTCATACACGGCTCTCCTCTCTTTTAGTGTCAGATTCTGCCTCGGAAGGCGTCCTGTGCCAGCGCCGTTTCCCAGGTAAGGTGCCTGGACGGCTGAGCCCACAGCAAGTGCTTTCCTGAGGACGCATGCTACTGACGCACTAACCCATGTCCCGGCCGACCCTAGGGCCACTTCTTGGGGCACCACCGCCTTCAGGATAAGCTAGGGGGGCTGTTGGGATGCCCTAACCTTTCAAAGAACTAACACTGAGATACGCGTGGCGAGCTCCTTTTACTAGCAGACCTGGTGTTGGAGGGGCATCAAGAGGCATCTTTTATGAGTCCGCTCTTGGGATGTAGGAGAAACCAGGAGACGGCCCCTGCAACCCCTGGTTTACTAACCTGCAGCAGCCTCACAGCCTCAGGGAACTGCCCTCGCTCGGGTGATTCCAGGTTTATCACGGAGGCGGTGGCTAATCTGTTTTTGCAAACGTGTGGTCTTTCCAGAGCTCTTGGCTTCGTTGACCATGACCCACACGTGGCTGGCTTCTGTGCACTGTTGAGTGTCGCCTGCATGGGCAGCCGAGCACAGGAAGTGGCATGTTCCTGTGCAACTCATCCCGGGTTAGTGAACCAGGAGTTGGCCGGAGCGCATGGGTTTGACTTGGGGATGGAGACGTTTGGTCCCCTCATCCTCAGTGTCCCGTCCACCCTCAGAGGCCACTCCCATCCAAGCTGCCCAGACCGCGCGGATGCAGGGACGCTGCGAGCAGCGCCGCCTCATGGTGCTCGGAGGGAGGTTGTCCGTGGTGAGTTCGCATTATTTAATGATGCCCAATACACGGTCGATCTCTTTTCGGTACCACATCTCGTCAGGCGTCTTCTTGGAGCTAATGCCAACCTCGGGGAAGCCACACTCCTGTGGGTCCCATGCCAATGTTCTGATCCTGCAGCGGGCCCCCGGGGAATTAGTGGCTAGGTGCCCCTAATGCTCCTTATCCTTGTTCAGTCTGTTCATGGAGGACCTTGCCAATTTGGGGTGAGAAGCATGTCATCTAGGACCCTAAGTGACCTAGGGGGTAGGGGTGTTCATGATGCTTCTGGATTGTTTTTTGTGTTTTAAAGGAAAGTAGACAGCTGCCTTCTCTTTCGGTGTTAAATCTTGTCTTGGAGGGAGGACTCCTTAGATATGCTGGCAAAGTCGGGGAAGGGCATTGGTCTCAGCAGTTTTTCTGGGCTAAGCGAATGGGTGATTCACTACATCTGTTGACCTGGAAACTGTACCAAATTTGAGGACAGAGGGCAGTTCTGCTTTCAATTCCTTGCTTTTTCTTTCCAAAAAGAATAATTATTTTACCATATTGCTGTATTTATGAAAATGACACACGCTTATAATAAAAATTCAAGCAATGTGGAAAAATGTAAATAAAAAGGGGAGAAAATTGCCCAATTCTCTGTGCACCCAGAAATAACCGTCTTCATTGCAGAAATTTCAAAGACCTGTCTGAGCAAATATGCAAATAGAAAAGTCTATTTAGACAAAGAGAAAAATATTTTATAAATATGAGATCACACAGTACCTGATCTTTTTATTAAAAAGGTTAACTCTAATTTTACTCGAATTTAATATAAAAAGTAAGCTGAAGAAAATTGGAAGAATCGATAAAGGTCTCTCACTCTCACAAGAAATATTCATTCCTAAAATATCCCTCTAAAATTAAGGGAAATTCTTGTGTAAAACGTTAACTGGTCGGGATCACTAGTTTTTAATTGTTTCAGTTTCACCCCTAGTTCTGAAATATAAGGAAACCAGCATCCTTACATTTTGACCCACGTCCTGCTTTTTACAATTTCATTTTCCCATTGGAGGTATTTGCATTTTGTTCTGTAACCACAATTCTTACAGGCGTTTCGTCATAGTTTTATATTTAAATGGATTCTTTACTGACCACCAGTTCTGTTTTGTTTTGCCTTAAGCTGAGCCTCTCTTCCAGAGTTTTTCATTTTAATTCATCTCCCAATGGAATGGATTTTATCAGTTCCTTCAGGAATGGCTCATAGACACCACTGCTCAGTACTCGCACGTTTGAGAATCTCTTTCTCTTGCTTTGACACACAAGGGACAGCTTAGCTAGGTATAAAATTCTCAGCCTACTTTTTTTTTTTTTTCTTAGAACTTCGTAGATACTGCTCCACTGTCTGCTACGTTTAGCATTTCACTGGCTCTTTTGACGTGGCTTCTCCACGTAACTCCCGCTTAGCTGGACTGTACAGTCTGGTGGATCTTCATAGACTTTGTTAGGAAGGCTTTGGTGGACTACGTTCTGTGAGGTCTTTCATGTCTGAGAATGTCTGACCGTTGCTTCTATTACCTTTACTTGCTCGTCTGTTTTTTCAGGTGCTCTGTGTGACCCTGTGATTTGTAACTCTTTTAATCAACTTAGTCACTTTAAAGATACTCACTGTTAATTTCTTTCAGCTGGAGGGGTACAGTCCTTCTCTTTGTTGAGTCTGTGGACTCCCGATGATGCTTTTCTTCATGGGTTTTTATAGCTTTTTGTAGTGATATTATCATCAGTGGGGATTACAGTGTTTCTGTTTTGTTCCCTTTGCAGAGGAGTTGTGACATTACAGTTCCGTGTTTGGTTCTGTCTGGCACCCCAAGGCTTTCACCAGGGGGGACCAGTTTTCCTACTCAATTGTTGGCTTAAAGATTCCCACACCTGACAGCTGGTATAAATCCTCACCACATCTTTGTCCTGGAGCTTCGTTGCTCACAGAAGTCATTCCATCCACAGCCTAGACGGAAGCACACTCTCTTGTCATTTCTCTGGGCCCGTATAGTGTTCTAGTTCTCCTTTCTCGTCTGGATTTTGGCACTTCTTGGGCCCAAGGTCACATCCCCTGTTCTACTTGGACAGTGTGACCACAGACTCTTGGAGTCTCCAATGCAGTGTCCCCTAGGTCTCATTGGTGGCAGGTTGCAAACTTGTCACTCTGAATTAAAGTCTCTCTTCGTTGGCAGCACATCGTTTCCCTTCCTTTCACTCCTTTTAACTGTGCATTTATTTATCAGTTGATTTTGGCTGTGGCTGTGTTTTGGTCGTCGTTTCTCCGCCTTCGTGGGGGGGAGGGTTCTCTGTTAGCTCAGTACTAGGATCTGACTCAGTCGCTAGTTTTCTTTCTCAACTCTTCTGAATCATATTATGCCTTCTTGATTCAGAGCTAATTTTTCCTTTGCTTCAAAGATGTCTTCCTCTATTATTTCTATGAGTACTTTTCTATGTATTGGTCTTTTCTTGGGTTTCTTGGATCAGGCAAAAACGGTCTCTGATCTGGCCCCATGCTGCCATTTATCTGGATGTCTCTTTGTTGTCATTTGCTCTTGTACTTGCCTATTTAAAATGAATCCTACCTGGATGCCCCCTTCACAGTATCATCTTCCACCTTGGCAGGATGCCTCATTGCAGTGCCAGCTTCTGAGATGGGCGCGGAGTCAGTACCATCTGCTAGGTATGTGAATTTACTTTTAACAATGGAAGATTTATTTTTTGATCAGACGTCTACTGGACTATTAACCCTAAATGTGCAATTTATCCTCAGGGAGACTTCCTGGAAGTTAAGACCACCTTTGGAGATGAGGCCATCATTCTGAGGTCAGTGTCACACCGTGCATGCTATAATAACGTTTGTATCCCATGCTATCATTTTTTTTTTTTAACAATCAGTATTGCCAAGTCAGCTTCCTTGGGGAGAACTCCAGCTTTGGAGGGCTTCCTGGACACAAGGCTATGTGAAGAAAGGATCCGTGCTGTCGGTTGTGATGCTGATGTGAGACGGGGAAGTGTTCCTTGCTGTGATCAGCACAGTGACTTCTCATGCACTTGACCTTTCACATTCAAATCCCCCGGAAGTGCTTCTGAGCTACCGCGCCAAGCACAGTGGTGTTGACATCTGGGCTACTTCAGGGTCTAGGATGGGACGACTGAACATGGCGGGTCTACTTCCCTGCATGGCTCTCCGTCTGCTAACTTTCAGTGTTCGCTCTGACCTTACGGGAACTTCCTGGAGAAGAGGAATTGGCAACTGGTTGGCACTCATATGCGGTACTCGAAGTTAGGTTATCCATGTTGCCTTCGCTTTATTTATGCGAATCATACATGGTTCACCTATTTTTCAGTACCAAAGCCTGCTGTGGAGGGGGCTGTTTGGGGCAGGGTCCCACTTTAAGGGGAGACCTCGGTGTCCATTCCTCTCCGGGGTCAGTGGAGGTGGGGGGAAGAGGGGACCATGGGCCAGAGCTGACTACAGGGTGTGTACCGTCCTGACGCAGTGTGCCCTGCTCCTAACCGCCTGTGTGTTCCATCCGTGGCAAGATTCGTGGAGGCGGTGCCAACAGGTCTTCCGTGATGCACTCGCTTTATTTTTTGACAGATCGTGCATGGCTGATGCTTTTTTAAGTATCAAAGTTAGGCTTCAGGCACCCTGGGGGGATGCCAGCTTCAGGAACTGGAGTCGTGTGCACACACTTGACTGGATGGTCTGGAGCACGTGTGTGTCTCCCCGTGTGTGTGTGTGCCCCCGTGTCCACACCCCTCTGGGGTTACCACGTATGCACGATGCCAGTTCCCGGAAAGGTGGTAGTCTTGTCGTAGAGTCTCTCTGTGTTTGACAGGAAGTCATCCCTTCACGTGTAACAGGTGATGCCCCGCAGCCCGTCCCTCCCCGCATGGCTTCCTGGAGGGGGCGCTCATTTCAAGTAAGGTTTAGTGGGTCTGCACACTGTGGCGGGGCCGGCTGAGCGGGGCTAGCCGCAGAGCGTGCATCCTCCTCACATCGGTGTCACCGGCGTCCTCACTCCATACCCCTTGCGTCCTCAGGCCTGCTGTCTGGGACATGCCGGAAGCCAGCGCCCTAGTCAGGTACTCGAATGGAGGTTGTCCATGGTGTGTTCATTTTATTTATGATGAGTATTACATGGCCAATCTCCTTTCAGTACTAAATTCTTCTTGGGAAAACTCCACAAAGGCGCGTTGCACCCGGTGCCCGTCCACGGTAAGGAGACGGAGCGTGTACCCGCGACGAGTGCTTTATGTGTGACTTGTCACCCGGCCCAGAATTCCCAGGAGTGACGCTGACCTTGTAGGGGCGACCGTGGTTTTCTGGTCCCTGTTACTCCCCCTTCCTTGGAGACTCACTAGTGAAGAAAGCTTGTTTGGTAAGCCTCTGTCCTGTATGAAATCATCTTGAACATGGGACACATTCTAGCGGAGGGGACCGTTGGGCCATTCCAACAGCCTGGCTGTGTGGAAGGCACACGCTTTACGTGCGCATTGTGTTACGACCCCTTCGAGTGTCCTAGTCCTCAGGGTGACCTCTGGGAAGCAAAGCCGGCCCTGGGGAGGTGGGGCTGGGGGTGGGGATTTCTTGGGTCATGAGAATCGAGGTATTTGAAGACAGGTTTCCACGGCATGATTTGTTTATTTCTGGTGCAAGATAAGAATCATTCGTAGCATGTATGATTTGCCTTGTGTTTACTGGCTTTGGGATCTTGGGCAAGTTACTTAGGCCATCATCTATGTGCCTCAGTTTACCTATCTGTAAAATGGAGACAATGCGTACTCCTAGAGTAGGTGTAAAAACTCGATATAGATGCAGCATGTTCGGACAGCACTTGACGTGTACTGAAGTTGAAAGAGAATTGGCTCTTGGGATGACTGTTACCATCACGTTGCTGTTCTGTCATAGATCTTCCTTAGTGTTCTCTTGCCCCCCAGAATGCCAGCTCTCCGGGGACAGAAGTTTTGTCTGTTTTGCTTACTGCTGTGTTCTCATTGCATGTGGTAAATGTGATGTTGAATGAATGGGTAGCGGCCGGTTAACACATTTTCTTTATTAAGTGCCTCTCTGAGGCCCTCCTGGAAGGAAGAGGGCGTGAAGGACAGCAGCAAGCCTCTGCTTTCCCGATGGTGCAGCTGGTTCGCCCTCGCCATGCCACCCCCGCCCCCCCAGGAGGAGTCACCGGTCTTCAGGTCAGTGACCCCGCAGGTTTGGAGGCTGGAGGACTTCGCCATGGCCACAGCACTCCTAGACTATGTTAAATGACTGCCCCTTTCTCTGTTCAATCCCCATGCAGGGACTTCCCAGAGGAGATGGCAGCTTTGAGATGGGACCTTGGTGTCTGCGCCTCTCGACGGTGAGTGACCAGAGCTGCCTAGACATGGGTCTGACTTGGGATGCGTTGCTCAGAGCCTCCCCCACCCGCTGCTCCCAGCTGAAGCCAGGTCAGGGGGTCACCCAGTGCCATTTGAGCTGGTGCTTGATACCCTCCCGTCCAACAAGACATGTTCTGATTGGGCACGGGAGGCTCCCCGGTGTAGTGCCAGCTCTCCAGACAGTTGGGGCGGGGGGTGGACATGAGCACCTAGACCCTGAAGGCAGCGCTGCCCTTGGTGAAGAGGCGTCTTGCTGGTGCTCTTGCCCCTGCTGACCTTTGACCCTTGAGCAGAGGTTGCCCTTGGTGAATTCGCTTTATTTATGTTGAATCACACAAAGGCAACTTTTGTTTGAGTATCAAATCCTGCCTGTGATGGCTTCCGGGACCCAGTGGCAAGCTCAGGGTCTACACCTCTCCCCTGAACGAGGGCGGATGGTGTGGGTGTGGACGTCCGCACCTCGCCAGTGGACGAGGCTGGTGTGGATCAGAGAGCACAGGCTCGATTCATAGCGTGGGTCCCCTGGGGCATCGAGGGCTGGTGTCCGGGCTGAATCCGCTCCAGAGCTTACCTGGGACCCTCTTCATGTCACCATTGTGACCACTGACCTCAAAGACATTAGGCCTGCCCGCTTCTCCTCAGGAGGAGTTTTGAGCTTGTGGGTTAGTGAAGAGTTCGCTCTCAGCAGCTGGAGAGGCCGCAGCTTCTCCCTCCCTCCGTCTGGCACAAAACCCCTTCTGCCTTCCGTCTGTCTGTCTGTCTGTCTGTCCCTCTGGTTCCTCTCCCTGCGCCACTCCTCACCTCCCTCTCTCTCTCTGTCTCGCCATCGCCCTGCCACCGGCAGTCTCCGTTTCCTCGTGGGCTAGGGGATGAGCAGAAGCCGTCAGTACTGCCTCCCGTTTGTATTAAATAATAGCGAGGAAAGAAATCAACACAAAATTACACTAAACACAACGGAAAAGGCACAGCGTAAGACATGCTCACTTGTGTACTAATTGGCAGAAGAATCCAATTTTCTCGACAACGTTTCGGCTGCCACATCCGACTTGGGGCCACAGAACGCGGCAGGCGTGGCGGCCCCGAGAGGAAGCGGACGGTGGTGCGCCCAGGCGCAGCCCTGGCGTTCGCAGACAAAGGCACACTGAGGAATCCAATCCCCGTTCACATTTGTAAATGGAAAAGAATTGATCCTAATGGAAATGATTTGGGGGAAAATAGCAAAGGGAAATAAAAGAAATGAAAACAACTCAACAGCATAGCCAGGGAGGCTAAACAGGGAATTTGATTAGTTTAATGAAATTCACTGTGAAAAACATGATTTGTATGAAAATCAATGTTGGCACAATTCTCATTAAGGTGGTTAAATTTGCACATGTGGCGTGCAGTCCATGGCACAGTGTCCTTTATGCATCTGACCTTTTCTTTCTGTCCCAAGTCTTCCCAGAGAGCTTCCTGAGCAGGCTTGCCGACGCCAGGGGTGACACGCTGGTAACAGGGTGCATGTTGTCACCAGCGTGTGTGCCTTCCCGGTGCTGTGCCTGTCCTGATCTGCTTCCTCTTGGCATCCCTCCATCCCCTTGCGGAGCTCTGGGCGACACGCTGACTCCACAAGTGAGGCAGGAGATCCTTGGTCAGTGGGGACAGTTGTCATCAGTACTCCTGTGGCACACACAGGAAGGCTGGGACCGCCTCAGATAGACTCCTTCCTGGGATCCCAGGGTTGGCACGTCCCACGGCCCCAGGCTGGCTCCACAGACCAGCTGACTGTCACTTGGTCACGGGGGCTGGCCTTGCTCGGGAGGTGGCCCGGGACCTGGTGTTTCTCGGATCCACACCGTTGCCGGGGTTGTCCTTTGCTGGCATGACGCGTTGATAACTGACGCTGTCTGGTGGATCTCTTTCCAGGTCAAGCCCTGCCTTGGAGGGGTCCCGGGAGCCACAGCGCCCGCAGGAGGCGGCCAGCAGCTGGAGCCCTCCGCAGGGTAGGTGCGTGGGTGCAGCCCCAGGACGTGCCCCGAGGGTGTTGATGGTGTGTGTCACCCAGTCCAGCAGCCGCTGCCGCCCAGCCCGTTCTCACGAGCACGTCCAGAGGTGACACCGGCTCTGGGAAAGCACCTCTGAGCCGCAGGTCAGTACCCATGGACAGGGACGCCTCCATATTATGTCCTCTTTCTTCCGGACAGACCTTGGGTGGCCGGTTCCTTGCTGCAATGGTAGCAAGACCCAAGGGCTTTCTGAACCTGTGCCAACATCAGGGAAAGGATTCTGCTGTCGGTCCCACTCCAAAGTTCACAAAATGGGTGGTGGGCACAGAATCCAGACTCTGCCTGTGGCGTACGTCGTCGGCTCCCTGACCCTCCCTGGCCAGTCCCTCATTTGGGGACGTATCCTGGATCTGATATCAACTCTGGGAAAAACCAGCGTTCTGATATCAGAGCTGCTTTGCCTTCTTTTGAAGAGAGATAATGTTTGGCCCATTTGCTTTTTGCTCCCCCCCACCCCTCCCAGCCTTTATTCTTGGTGTTTTGCTTGCTTTGTTTGTGAGGCTAGTCAAATGGTCAGCCAGTTGTTGTTTTTTTTGTATTAAATTGCCCTTTGGAGGACCCTGGGTGGCGACACCTACACGGGGCTAGCGGTGGTGCTGGGGGCACCTTGGGGAGCGCAGTGCCAGGCGTTAGCGCCGTGCACACACGCAGTTCCCCATGGAGGGAGGCTTTGTGCTGGCGTGGGGCCTGGGGTCACCCTCTCCGGGGTCTGTGAAAGACCTGAGGGCAGGCAGGATGGTCTCTTCGTCAGCTGTGCGTCAGACCCATCAGCAGATAGCCCTCGCGTAGGACAGTCGGGCAGAAGGGCGCCTGCGATGCCCGTCAGCTCCCCTGGGGAGCCCTCTGGGGTGGCACGCCCATGCAAGGGCACCCTCTTGCCAGCCTGAGATTGTCCCCCGGCCCTCGCACTTCACTTCAGGGAGCGATCTCCGGGTCTGGTTCATGCTGGGGAGGGGATGGAGTGATTGGCCTTGATGGCTGGGGCGGGGGGTCCTGGTAGAGGGCGAGGTTACGGTCCCTGAATGCCCAGCGTTCAGACTGCCCTTGGGGAGGGTCTTCCGGAAGCACAGCCACCTTGAAGCGTCCGCCTTAGTCCAAGCGTCCGAGCCTCTCCATGGTACTCGGGGAGAGGTTACCCGAGCAACTTTGCATCTGGACGACGAATGTTGCTCGGTGAACCCCTTTTCGGTATCAAATTCCACCAGAGAGGCCGACTCGGAGGCCGGGGCACCTCGGGGAAGAACGTCGGTAGCAGCACCGCTCTGGGGTACGGGACGGATGGTCGACCAGTTGGAAAGTAATTGTTTCGAATGTACTTCACCTGGTCCACTAGCCGTCCGTATCCACCGCAGCCTGCGGGGCCCGCGGCCCGGGCACAGTCGCTCCTCCGCTCAGCACCTCTCCTGGTACTTGAAGGGAGATCGACCGTGTTATATTCGCTTTATTGACTTCGAATAATACATGGTTGATCTTTTCTCAGTATCAAATCTCACCTTGGAGGATCTCTTGGACATGAAGCCCTGCGGGGGCGGGCGCGGGGGTGGGGGGGTGGTTGGTGTCACCGCCCCAAGGGGGCGCCCGGGACGGAGGCCTGGCCGCTGTGGCCGGAGGGGCGGGGCGGGGCGGGCGTGCTCCGCTGGTCGGCGCCTCATCTTTCCTGTCTGATCCACCCTCAGGACGGCTCCGAGGCGGTCAGCGCGGCGCGGCGGCGGCCCTCGACGGCGTCTCTATGGGTACTTGAGGAGAGGTTGTCTGTGATGAGTTCGCTTTATTAATGCCGAATATAACACAGATGGCCTGTTTTCAGTACCACCTGCGACTCTGAGGCCGGCCCCCTCCAGGGTACGTGAGTGCATGGGCTCTGCCAATGACCTGTGTCGCCCTCTCCGCCGACCCCACGACCCCACGTCGAGTCCGTCCTGGGAGAGCTTCCCGGAGGGCCCGCGGGCACTGGGGGTTTGCACCGGGAGGCTGGGCATGAAGCCCCGCTTGCTGCAAGACGAATGGCTCTGTCTGTCCCCGCACCCCAGGCGGCAGAGGGCCCCCACTGCGGAGGGCGGCTGTCCCTGCCCCGGGGGCCCCTCCCCACCCTGTCTCCCCGGGGGCTGAGCCCCTGCATGGCCTGCACCTGGGAGGGTGTCCCAGCCGCTTTGCCGCTCACCCCCTGCTTCGGGGACCCCGCCGGCCGCCGCCCTTGGGGGAGAGCCCGAGGGCCCGCCTGCAGGGCCGCTGCTCCGTGTGGTGCTTGAGGAGAGGTCGCCCGTGGCGCGTTCGCAGCCATCATGACGCACAATACATGGTCGACCTCTCTTCAGCACCAGATCCCGCCTTGCATGCCTCCTGCTCGCGCTGCCGTCGGGGGAGGGGTCCAGGGAGGGCCGGCGGGTGCATGGCCGGGGTGCATGGCCCGCGAGCACGTGCTGCCTCCCAGCCCCTGGCCCCGGGGACGTGGCGGGCCGTCTGTGAGGAAGAAGCCTCCCGTCTGGAGTCAGCCCCGCTCAGTGGTACCTGAAATAGGTTGCCTGTGAGGTGTTCACTTTCTATACGATGAATATTATACAGTCAACCTCTTTCCGGTATCGAATCCCGCCTCGGACGACGTCCCGTTCGGGTGCCGGCTCCGGGCGGCAGAAGCTCGGCGCTGGTCGGCCCGCGGACTTGGTGTAGGGCCCGTGCCACGCGGCCTCTTCGTTTTCCAGCTCCACCCGTTCTAGAGAGCGGCCTTGTGGCTCCCGAGGCCCCCAGGTTGGCAGTTCCCAACGTCCTGCGCAGGGCAGTTACCATGGGGCTGGGCTAGGCCTCCCCCTGCTGAGTTTCCTTTCCCAAGGGCGCCCAGCCCTGCCCCAGACCAGGCAGGGTCACAGGGGTGGGGAGTGCGGGTTCGGGGAAGGGTGCGGGCTACTGCAAAGGGGAGCTCCTAGAGCGCCTCCCAGGGGGGACAGGAGGATGTCTGATGTTTGTGCATTGTCTTCTGGGCCCCAGGAGCTCTTCTGTGCGGCTCCCATCACCCGGCGGGGGGGGGCTAGACAACAGCCTCTCTGTGCACACCTTTCCCTTGGTGACCTCCTCCTCAGGCCTGCGGGCTCTCTGTCCCCAGTGCCAGGCTTCCAGCAGTGACCGTGCCAGTGGAGGGCCACAGCTCCAGATCACCACCCCTTCCCTGTCCGCCAGGCCCCAGGTGTGGCCGCTGTCTGCTCCTGGCCCTCCTCTCCTGCCCTCCACAGCCGTGCCCAAGGGGCCGCCCCACTAGGGTCTCCCCCTCCTGCTTTTGCCAGGAAAACCTTCCAGCAAGCAATCTGGCACTCTCTGCGCTGCCCAAAGCCCCTCCGAGGCAGCTCCTTCCTCACACCCCAGGGCAGGACCCCTGGCAGGCGGCTGGCCAACCACATTTCCTGCCACACCCTTCTGTTGTGTTTCCTCTGTACCTTCCCCCACTCTAGGTCCACCCACCCAGCTGTTGGGGGCTGGCTCCTCTGTGGCCACCCCACCCCTGCAGCCTGCCTCAGCCGCCCCCTGTCCAGGGGCCAGGTGGGGATGTCCCCATCGCGGGCACCAGCACAGTTTCTTGCTCCAAAGGGGCTGCCCCTTTCTAGAGCAGGGGTTCAGGTTCTGGAGGGGATGGAATGTCCCTTGTTCGGCGAGGCTGTCCCTGACCCCCCCAATCTCGCCGCCCCTCATCCTAGTCGCCCTCTGTCGGTACCCTGTTCTGGCTTCCCTTCTTGTCCACTGCTGTCTGAAATTACCTGCTGTTAATGTCTGCTTTCTCCCCCCCCCCCCCGACTAAGATTTCTCAGGGCAGGGATTTTTTTTCTGTCCTGTTCCCTGCTCGGTCGCCAGCCCTGGGACCCAGGCCAGGTCCCTAATAGAGGAATGATGAGTGTTTGTTGATTGACTAACAGATTCCCTCAGGGCAGGGACCTTTCTCAAGTTAATCCCCAGAAAAGTGTGGGGCACAAAAGAGGTACCGAGGAAGAGGAAGACGTGGTCACAGAGCACATGAATATGGTAAATTGGCTTTTAGAAATTCTTCACATTTGTTAAACACTATTTGGTTTTCTGGCTTTTTCTGCCCCTTCCAGATGTCATTTGGGAGAGTTGAGGTTTGCTGCCACAGGGTCAGGTCAGCTGGGTCTGGGCTCTCCTCTCCACTTTCCAAGGGGCTCCCCAGACCCCCAAAAGGAATGATGAGCCCCAAGATAATCCTGCAACCACCAGCTGAGCGCCCCCTCCCCCCGTAGCACACTGCAGTGCTCAGAGCCAGGTGCTCTGGGGAGCTCCGGGGGCAACAGGCTGGCGTGTGGTGTCGGGGCTAATATTTTATGCATGGAACTGACTAAATGGGGACATTTGGAGATGAAAATTGCTGTTAATGCATCCACACATCTTTGGAATATATTAAATGTTTGTAGGGGGCGGGAAGCGACATTAGCCTTATTTAATAGCTCCAATGTAACCATCCCCACACCCCAGCTTGAAGAGCCCAGGTGCCCCCCAGGCCGCCGCTTGGGGGACGCATTGGGTAGATCAGCCACCGCCTGAGAATTATGCATGAGACAAAATGTGAGCCCGGCGTACCAGGCGTTCAGCGGCATATGTTCCAAACTCATTTTAGACCCAAAGACGGTGACCCCATGCTGCTCGGTGCAGAATTTCATTAAAAGCCAAATTACTGGTTTATCTATTGTTTGAGCAGAAGAGAGAATAAACAAAGGGCCAAATGAAAATGTCTGTCCCCGCAGCGGCTGGGATGACAGTCGCTGTGGACCCTCCGGCCAAAGGGTCAGTGACTTGGGCTCGTCTCCAAGGTGCTGTGTTAACCCAGTCGTGGGTCTGAGCCCACGGGGCACCTGCCGTCTCCTGGGGCCCATGGGGGCAAGGACCCCGACTCCCCCCATTGTGTCTCCTGGATGCAATTCCACGAGAGCCACTTTGAAAACTGAGGTGCTTTATAGCGTCTGGACCTAGTCTCCTTGCCTTACCACTTTCGGGGGGGGGGCTAAGCAGGGAAATACTAGCCATCCTGAATAAGCTTGAGCCCCTGCCTGTCCCTCCGGCTCTAGAATGTTTTTGCTCATTGCACCCCCCAGCCTGGGGGGGGGCAGACTCTGTTTTACGGTGAGGGTGTGGGGCACAGAGGTGGAGAGACTCCTCCGAGACCACACAGCGGGCACTCCGCTTGCTGAAAGTCACAGGCCTGTGGAATAGTCCCCGGCCCAAATTCTCTCTGCATGACGAGGTGGGCCTCCTCTCCGAACACTCAACTGGCCATACTTCCAGCGGGATGTTCCCTGCGCCCACCTGGCATCTCTCCAGTGTGGTGCCAACCCCACGAAATGGGATGCCTGCAGCTGGGTGCGGGTCCCGTGGCCCCCAGCTCCTGTCTGGCCCGCAGAGAGGGCTGCCTGCTCTGTCAGAAGACCCAGGGCCCGGGGGAGAGCTAAGTACCAGAGACCCCCTTTGACTCGTGTCTCTCGCTGCCACCCTGGAGCGCATTTGCGGGTTGTGTGTGGGTCTAGTCAGGACAGCTGGTGAGCAAGGTGGGGAGCTCAGGCAAGCCGGCTGGTCTCGACGGGCAGGGCCAGGCACCAGCCCCGCTCCCCCAGGCCCCCCCTTGTCCCGCTCGGGCGCTGCCCTTGTTTGTGTCCCACCCCGCACAAGGCGGGCTGGTGCGGTCCTGGAAGCACCGTCGCCTGTCCGTGCGCGCCCTCTTGTCCCCACCCCAGCCCGCTGCGCTCTTCCTCAGACAGGTAAGGACCTGGGGTCCAAGACGGTGGAATGCTTTGCCACAGCGTTTTTCCTGAGCATCGTCTCAAAGTTCAGGGTCAGGACCCACCTCTGGCAAATAAGTAGCTTCCTTCTTTGCAAAACTGGGGTGACCCAGCACCCCAAGGCTACAGAAATACCAAGCGGGATTCAATACCTCCATACCCGGGGGATTGATGCTGCTACCCTGACATGGAGCTTCTAGAAGCCAGGACCTTGAGCCTGCAGTGTTGGCTCCCAGGAGGTGCTCCGCCAATGCCTGGGTCTAGGCTGGCCACAGACACCAGTGCAAGGAGGGTGTGCAACACGCGAGGGTGTACTGGAATCAGATCTCTTTGCTGCCGGGAGGAAGCACACAGGAGGGGCTGGGAGGACGTTTGTGGAATGAATAAATAAAAGCGTGCTCTTCGAGGGAATAAAGAAGCGGAGAGAAAAAGGAGAATCAGGGGAAGATGGACATAAACCTCCACCAAGCGCCGCCAAGATTTTGCAGCCAAGGCGGCAGAAAAGACCCCACGGAGGCAAAGGGGCCGTTTGTCATGGGCGGGGACCAGGAAGCAAGGGTGCGATGGAGGCTCGCTCGTCATTTTCCCATTAGCCCCACGACGTCGGAGGGGAGCCCGCGCCCGTGTAGCTGCGCTGCCTGCCTGGCAGAGTGAGTGAGGGGCTGGGCGTGTCCCAAAGGGACCCCAAAGGGCAAGTCCCAAAGCCCTGGCGTGGGCAGCAGAGAGGACAGGAGTCACTCAAGGCCACCTGGCCAGTCACGGGGCAGGACTTTGGGGCCATTATGGCTGCTGGGCACAAATGGGTACATGATTGGACATCTCAAAACCCCCCTTGTGTCCTGGGTGTGTGGTGGTTGCTTTCACACCTGCAAGTCCCGATGCCGTTCCTGTGCTCACGCTGTACCCCTACCTGGAATGCCCGTCCTTCCTTATAGTTAAAGTAACGGCCCAGTTTCACTGGCACCTCCTACAGGAAGCCTTCCCTGATGTACCCCTGCCCCCAACACACATCCCCAGAGCCTCAGTCTGCCTCCAGATATCAGTCCCCTGATTCTTTGATCTACAGGTGGCAAGCTCTGCAGGGACAGGGGCTCTTGTGGTTTGGTCATGGTGGGGCCCCTGTGCCCCACAGGACCTAGCCCAGGGAACGCGTCGTGGATGCTTGTGGACCTTGTCTTCCCTTGGCAGGCACACAGCATGGGGCATTCGGCAGGTGCCTAGTACGTGGAGCCTTTGGTCGATTGCAGCCAGGAGCCAAGGGCTGGGCTGAAGGCAACTCACCAGACCACTACCGCCCGGGAGATGTGGGCCGTGAGCCAGGGAGCCCAGGCTGACCCTAGGGGCATTCCTTGGGACAGGTGAGTGCACATTGGAAGGACCACAAGGTGCCTCCCATTCGGGCCCAGAGCAAAGGTGGGATTTGCCCAGGACATGCGGGGTCTCGGGGAGACCCAAGCTCATTAGCAGGGTGGATCTCAGGACAGAGATCATGCCCCCTAACTCAGTATAGCTCCCCCAGGCCCCAAACAGTGCTCATTGAGTGAATGAATGAAACAGGGCCCCCTGATTCCTGCCCAGAACTCCCCGCTCACCCTAGATGGCCTTGCTCCAAAGAGAGGGTAGCCTAGCTCTGTCCAGCTGTGGAGAAGGGAGGGAGCGAAACCCCCATGGGCTGCCGTATGAGGGAGGCTTGACCAGGTGAGGCCCCGGACAGGGGAACAGTGGGGCCCTGCCTCCAGGGTCCCCTGGGAGTGAAGGCTCTGGTCTTCCTTGGGGCGAGCCTCTGTGCACAGAGCCTGGGTGCACAGAGCCTGGGGTGTGGGAAACCTTCCAGAATGCTGCTTCCCACCATCTGTGATATCTTCGTTTTCTCTAACACTCAAAAATAGATGTTTCTGTTATGCTTCTCGTTGGCAGGGGAGCTGCAGGGCCTGCCAAGGCCTGGGGGAGCCCGCCAGCCTGCTGAGTTTTACTGTACAAACAGTTGGGGAGGGGGGTGTCTCTGTTAACTTGAAATCCCCGATCAGTAAACATGCCAATTTAAAGTGTAATTAACTCAGGCCGGAAAAAAATCAGATCTGGACTGCTTTTCACAGTTGAGGCTGTTTTTCTTTTATTTATTTATCTCTTTCCGGGTGTGGTGGTGTCTGTGGCAGGTTTAAGCCAGGAAAAATAGAAGGGGGGCTTAAGTGGGGAGGGGCCTGGTTGGGAGAGGAAGCAATGGGAAGAAAAGCAGGAGCAGAGGAGAGGTGGGCCTGCCACCCCGACGGCCCGGAGGGTCTGCATCCCCTTTCTGTCCAGGATGCCGGGTGCCAGGTGAGGAAACAGAGGCGCAGGGAAGTAGGGGGCATCTGTGTCACTCAGATGCCCTTGCCAGCTGGGCCTGGAGATTCAGTCATGGGCGCTGTGTGGGGACCCCCGGAAGCGCTCAGCTTGTTTGTGGCCTGGGCTCTGGGTCCTGCTCCTGACTCTCTGTCTTGCCTCCCCTCTTAGGGGCCTCTGCTGTCGGTGAAGCCACCCCGGAACGTCAACATCTTCCTCCCCGGACTCGTCTGCCTCACAGGACTCCTAGAAGGTCCTGCTCTTGGAGAAGAACCATGGCACCCATGCTTCAGTGGACAGATGCACAGACACACAGCCTGCCCCACCAGCGCCCTCTCCTGCCCAGGAAGAAGGGGAGGTCGTGCACTCCCCACCCTTTAAAGGACCCCGAGTGGGAGGGCGCGGGTCTGCGGATCCATCGGGACAGGCCTGCACTGTGGACTGGGGAGGCCTGGGTGGGCCTGTAGAGAACTGGGAGTGACAATGAACTCAAACCAAAGAGCCAAAGACTCCAGCCCCCTCCCCCCCAGGGGCTCAGGAATTCCTGCTCTTCCTTTGCAAACACTTGGCATGTCGTTGGGCTATTTGAATAATAAATACACATTATAAAAATCTAAATATGTTTGTGTGTCTATATGTTCAGAGATGATGTTCATTAAACGGAAGGTTTAAAAACAAAGGCCATCTGCCCAGGGGGGCTTCTCCTATAGAGCCCCCGGCCTTTGCCCAGTGGGGCCCCTGCAGGGAGCATCTCGCGGAAGGGAAGCCTAGGGTTCTTCGCGAGTCCTTCGCGGCGGGGTCCACTCCCCCCGCTTGTGAGCCCGCGCTTCCAGGCGGGAACCAGGGCCCAGAAGGCACGCTTTCTCGCCCGAGGTCTGAGCCGGCTCCTCGCCCCCGCGGCGGCCCGCCCACCCCCCCAGGGGCAGAGGCCGAGCCCCCGCCTCCGCCGTGCAGCCTCCGCCGGTCACGACTCAGCCGGGCTGACTCACACGCGGCCCGAGCCGAGCCCCGTCAATTACATAATTACCTGCGGAACCTGCCGCGCGGGGCCGCGGTGACTCACCGTTCTCCCCAGAGCCTGTCGCCCGCGCTCGGCGGCCGCCTCGGTCTGGGCTGGGCTGGCTGGGCCGGGGGAAGGGCCCCCCCGGCGCCGCCTCCCTCCCCGGCTCTGCAGCCCGGGGGGCGCCGCCGCCGAGCGGGCCCCGGAGTTTGGCTTGGGGGGGGGCACCTTCCCTCCGGAACCCCCCCGCCCCCTCCAGCAGCCTTCCTGAGGGACTGTCCCCACTTGATAGAGGAGGACCCAGGCCCAGACAGGCTCGTTCCTTGGCCCGGTCCACTCATAGCCAGAAGTGGCTCTGGCTCCTGCCTGTGCCCCCCTGCGGGAGTTCCCCCCCCCGCGGAGCCCGCGGTGAGCCCAGCTGCCTGGTCGACCCTCGCCCCTCTGCACCTCCCCGCTGCTTCCCCTGGCATCCGCCACCTCTCCTCCGGAGCCCCTTGAGGGGGGGCAAACGCTCCCGTTGGAAAAACACTTCTGACAGTGACTGTGTTTGGGAAGGAGGCATGAGGCTGCCCTTCGGCCCCAAGCTCAGGGTGCACACCCGGCGGGGGCCCTGCAGGGGGCGTGGTTTGTTGGTTTGTTTTTTTAAAAAAGCCCAAGGGGGCACCTGGCTGGTTCAGTTGGAAAAGCACCCCAATCTCTCAGGGTCCTGAGTTCGAGCCTCAGATTGGGTGCAGAATTTACTAAAAAGAAAAAAAGGAAAAAGAAAAAGAAATACCTAATAGAATAGGTCCGGTGGGTGTGGGCTCCTGTGAGGACCTAGGTTTGAATCCAGCCTTGTCCCTTCCTGGCAGAGCCTCTGCGTCCTCATCTATAAAATGGGCACCCTACCAGCCCCCTCGTGAGCTGGGTGAGAGGTGGGTTATATAGAAAGTGCCCCGTGCAGTGCCTGACTGGGTTAGGTTCTCATTAAACTGGGGGCTTCTTCCTGGAGACCCACGGCTGGTCCCCGTGGATCCTGAAGTCCCCACACACCTGCCGCCCAACGCACTCTGGCCTGTAGACTGCCCCTGATGGTCCAGATCACCCCTCAGTGCTAGCCCCAGTGTCCTGTGGCCTCCCCATCTGGCCTCTTGCTCCCAAGGTCACCCCCAAACAGAACCACAAGGAACAGAGCCCCTTATGCTCCGAGCCACATCTAGGTCCCCAGCAAAGCTCCACAGCAGGTCACAGAGGGTGCTGGGGGTTCCCCAGACCTGGGGCAGACATTCCCAAAGCCCCCTGCCCCCCACGACCCTCCTCCGCTCCAAGTCTAGGGAGAAAGCTGCCCATGTGAGCAGCTCTGTTGGTGGTGGGGGCTATGGCCCTGCCGAAGGCACCTGAGGGGGAAGTTGTAGAGTTGTGTGGGGGGGTGTTCTCAAGGTCTCCCCCCGCCCCACCCTGCAGGTCCTGTCAGCTCACCCCATAAGCCCACCACCCATTCTCACTTCTACATTTCCCATAGGGACCCCACACAGACGTGCTGAGGGGCTGGCTTCCTGGGGAGAGTCTCGGCCCGGTGCTTTCCCTACCAGGGCCACAGCCTGCCCGTCCCTCCTTCACACGGTCCCCCTGGAGCTGGCACACTGTTCTAACCATCACGCCACACTCTCACCCTCTCTGATTGTGCAAGGCCTTGTGCCTGGTGGGAGCTGGCCGCTGCCTTCAGACCGATGGGAGAGGGTCCTGGGGACTCTCTGGTTGCAGATCTGTCAGGATCCCGGCTCCAATTTAACCCTGGGAAGTCACTTGCCTACACTGTGGTTCAGTCTTCTCATCTGTAAAATGGGTGTGACTGAATCAGATTCTATGACACGAAAGTCCCAAGAGTCCCTTCCTGGGCCACCACCCCATGGGAGCCAGCCCTCCGGATTCCTGGGCCACCCTCCCCTTGACTATCCAAGCACCCCGCCACATTCGTAGCTCCCCTCCATTATCCAGGGAAGCCCCCCACCCCTGCAGTTCTCCCTGCATCCCTGCAGTCCTGGGAGGTGGGACAGGAAAACGGGGCTCGCACCCCCTCTCTCCCTGGGACTCCTCACCCCTGCTTCTGCTTTCCACCCGTTGCCCTTCTCTTCCCAATGCATCATCCAGCCGGAGCTCTCCATGGAAGTTTCTAGGAGTTACCTGGGGGAATTACGGCTCCCTAGAGGAAACAACTGGAATCTGAGAACCAGACCCCATTGCTCACGAAGCTCCTGGCACGTAGGGGCTGGGCTGGGGCTCCTGGGGGCTGGGCTCCCCTCCTCCCCGCTGCAGACAGCTTTCACCACCGGTTGCTGCGGCTGTACAGGTGCTGTCCCTTCAGCGGATCCCTGTCCCATCTGGGAAGCCGGGGCCTCAGAGTGGGACGTTCTACTGGTCCCCTGGGATGCAGACCTCTGAGAAATAGACATTTCCTCCCGCCCCCCTGCAAAGGCATGCAGCAGTGCTCTGGGGGTGCAGGCACTGTACCCCGACAGCCCGAGTGTGATGGGGAGAGCGCTACTCCAGCTCTGCTTGCCTCAGGCTTCCCATCCATCAAATGGGGCTGCGGTGAGGATCAGATGAGTGAGTCTGGGCGAGGAGATGAATGTTAGTCGTGAGATGATTCACTGCACTCGTCTTGGGACCCTCAAGCTGGGCCTGGAGACCCTGCGACATGTCTAAGGTGTCCCCCTTTACTCTTGTGGTTAAGATGGTGATATACTCCACTATTTATCTGCTCTCTTGCCTTGGCATTGACCCCTTTTGGTCCCTGGAGTAGAGGTCAACTTCTGAGCAGCTCCCGGCCCTGAGTTCGTTGTCTTGGGTACTCCCCTGCCCGGGCTTCTGGAGGCTGGGAGGGGTGGGCTGACGCTTGCGTGGGAGGGTCCAGAGGTAGAAATTCAAGTCGGGGTCGCTGAGTTGGGTGTTCAGAGTTGGGGAACAAGACGGAACTCAGCAGGGAGCCTGGCCTTGGGGAAGAGCTGGAGAATTAATGACAGAATGGGGGGCACTGGGTTTGGGGACTCTCTGATGCATCATATGCAAATGAGCTTGGGGTCAGAGGGCAGGACCGACGGCCAGGCAATGCTGGCCAATGGTCAGTGCTGTGATTCAGGCTGGCTCTGGGTATAGTGGAGACCCCAGAGCTGAGAGGGCTAGCAGGGCAGCCCTCCTTGAGTTTGAGACCCAAATCTCAGTGAGGGGCCCTGTCACAAGACCTCTTTCACACGGAAGCTCCTGTCTCCCCACTTGAGCCCCAATCCAGAGCTCCACCCTGCCAGCCCTGCACCCCTGCATGGACTTTCAGAAGGCTGAGGAATACATCTGTAAATGACTATATACGCCATACCCCTACTCTACTCTTCGCGCACACTCACACACACACACACACACACACACTCTCACACACACACGCAGATGCGCGTGTGAGGCTAAGGGGCCGTTCCATGGGTCCGAGCCAAAGTCAGGGACCCTAAGTGGGGTGTGAAGTGGTCTAGGAAGTTGGGCAGCAGAAAAGTCTGCTGGCAGAGATGGCAAGGAGCTATGGACAGTGGTGATGGGTGACGGCTGTATCACGAGCTGGGCTAGAAGAAAGGCTTGGGGTCAGAGTGGACCTCTCTGAAGTGTGGCTTCTCACTGGTTCTTTCTGAGACTAAAGGAACCTGGACTCTGTGCAAGTGTTCCTGGGTCACTGTGTGATGCCACCAAGCCACAGGGCTCTCTCAGCTTGTGCCCCCTGGTAACTAATGAAGGTGACCCCCCTCTGGCCTCTTGGTGATGAGGACTCTTTTCTCGAAGGTGGGCGGTTCTTCCCCTCACATCCAGTTCTCCTAATGGCCGTGCTCATTTGCTTCCCAGGGCTCAGGGGGCACTGTTCTGGCCCTGAGGACCGTTCAGCCGGCCACACCTCCCCTTTGGTGGGTGGCTGGGGAGGCCGCACATCTGAGGAGCAAGGCTGGGGTCACACACTGCCCGAGAACAACACTGAGTTTCTCTCACCGAAACAAAGTTTGTTTTCGACAATTACATTTCCAGCCCTCAGGCGGGGGGATCCGTGGCTGATGGCCTGAAGCTACTCCCGCCTCGCTGTCCCCTCAGCTTAAGTAGCGGGTTGGGACAGGCTCAGAGGGGTCCCGGCACCTGCAGGAGCCGCGGGCTGAGCCCACCTGGGCAACCAACCCAGCCCCGGCGCAGATGTGCTGGGTGACCTTGGGGACGGGACGCCAGCCCTGCGAGGCTGGTTTCCTCGTTGTCTGACCTGGGGTCTGGGGAGAGAGGCCGGAGACCGCGCCCGGCACCGAGTGGCAGGCTGGCGCTCTGTCGCTCCGAGGTCCCCACCCAGCCCCACACCCGGCTGGGACCCCTGAGCTCGGGCTGTAGCCGGGAGGGCGCAGGGCTCTCCTGGGTCCCCAGGCAGCGGGGCCAGGGCCCCTTCCCTGCAGGGCCTGGCGGGGGCGGGCGGGGCGGGTGTTGGTCTCCCGTCTGCTGCCATCTTCCGTCTGGCATCACCCTGGCGTGCTGACGTTTTCCTGAGGCCGGTCCGGGAGGAAGGGGCTGGCGGCCGCACAGCACACACGGCGGTGGGCGCCCAGCTTCGCTGAGGCTGCCTCTTCCCTGGGCCTGGGGCAAAGGGATGGTGCCCCATCTCTCCGATGGGGGGGGTCACTTCATGGGTCCCCCCAAAAGCCCCCCAGGTTTCCCACTTTCCTGCCTCACACGTGCACCACGCAGGGGTCCCCAAGCTAGAACTACCCTGCACCTCCGCCCAGGGGAAGCCTGGCCAGCTGCCCCGTCCCCCACCATGTGCCCTTCTCCAGGATCCTTCGCTGTGATTCAGCGGGAGCCTCAGCTGGGGGCTCGCCGGCCTCCCCAAGCTCCCTGGCACTTCGGACGGAACCTAGAACAAGACAGCGACCACGAGTGTGTGTTAGTACTTCATGCATCCAGCTCCCACTTAGCCAGCGGTACCCCAGCACCCCATGTCTCTGAACAGAGACCTTGTGGTGCCTGCCCTCTCCCTAGCCGCGTGCAAGCCAGGAGACAGAGGAGTGAGACCCCAAGAGGCCTGGGTCACCTTCAGGGTCGGGGAGAAAGACCCTTGGGTCATGGTCTCAGCATGGAGTGGTGAATCCACAGCCCCGAGGCATAGCCCACGGCCCGGGGGGACACGGCCCATGACAAAGTTCCGTTTCCTCCTCCCTCTCCTGGAATGCCCCTGCCTCCTGTCTGGCAGCTTTTAATATCACCTTTCCCATTCTCCGCTGAAAACCAGTCGGTCCGGGGCCGGGACAGCCACCTGCCTGAGGTCCTGTGGCCAGCAGGTGGGAGGAGCCGCCACTCCAAGTCGGGGTCCCCCGTGGGAAGGCAGGGGTGCTAGGCTTTAACGCAGGTCAGTGGGCTCAGTGCGGCTGGGCAAACCCTCAGGAAAGGACGGGGCTGGCGGTGGTTACTGTTATAACTGAGGGTCCCCCCTGCAGAAGGGCATCCGCGCACCTGAGGTGGCCGGTGGTCCAAGCAGCCAGGCTGTGGGAGCCCCAGGGAGGAATCCAACCTGGGGGCCCAGGGAGGTGGATTGGGGGGGGGGGCTAGGAGCGCGTGGAGAGGAGGTGAGGCCACTAAAGGCAGAGAAAAGGCCAGAACAAGGCTCAGCTGGCAGAGGCAGGGGACTGGGGCCGCGGGGGGTCCCACCCTCTGCCAGTGACTAAGCCAGGCTATTGTTCTCCGGGCCGGTGGGGGCGGCAGCTGAGCAGAGCCCCCTCCCTGCCAGCCCGGAGTGGTTCAGCAGAATTATGGAGAATGAGCCGCTGGTTGCTAATGGGCTTGGGGAAAATGGGATGCAATTTCGCCGGTGTTTTTCAGGCCCAGAGCTATTGAATAAATGAAGTGCGCACAGCCCCAGTCGCTGACGCACCGCCGGCTTCTGGCGTCCTGGCAGGAGGCGGGGCGGCGGGCCTGCGGGGGCGGCCGGGCTGGGGGACCGGAGGGGGGCCGGCATGGGGCTGGGGGGGCTGCAGAGCTCAACGAGCCTGGCGTGGGATGGGGGGGAGCAGCAGCGTGGGCGTAAGGGGTGGGGGGAGACAGCAGCCCTGGCCCAGCTCGGGGAACAGGGGCAGGATGATGAGAGACGGGGGTGATGGGGGGCTTGCAGGAGATCTTGACCTTGTCCCCCCAGGCGGAGGTCAGTTGCTGGGGGACCATGTGCCGCTGTCACTCACAATTTGGGGCCTGACCCAGGCGTGGGGACTTGCAGAAACGTGGGCAGCAAGCAGACTAGGGCTGCTTGGAGGGCGGGAGGATCAGCGGGTCTGAACCCTGGGCATCTCCCGCCTGGGCCCCCACTCCCGCCGTGGGGCCGGAGGGCGGCCTGGGGGTGGTGCTGGGGGCGTGCGGAGCGGTGTGCACCTGGCAGACAGCAGCCCGGGGGGCCCTGGGGGCAGCGCTGGCCGCTGGCCGGGGCTGCAGCTGGCCTGCCTCCTGCTCAGCTGTGGGAGAGAAAGCCCACCCCGGGGCTCTCTGGTGTGGTAAACGGTGGCAGACCACCCAACAGTCCTTGCAGGGGTCAGCTCTAGTCCTAGAGAGGGGTCCAGAGCTCCCTGGATGGAGGGTGGAACACCTGGTCTCCCCTGCGTCCTCCAACAATGTGCTGTGTGACCCCGGGCAGGCTCACGGCCTCTCGGGGCCTTCAGTTTCCAGCTGGTAAAGCACGAGCTGCAGATAGTAGGGCTCCATACCGAGCACTCACATTCACTCCTGCGCAAACACCACTCGCGCTTCTGACCCTATGGTTTCCAGAGCCTGGGGGGCCCTATTTGGACCCCAGCTCTGAGGTGCAGGATCCCTCTCACAGTTTCTAGAACACACAGCCAGGCCAGCAAGGGGGCAGGTGCTTCTTAGCCCCGTGAGGCTCTCCAGGGGAGGGGCTCCTCTTTCTCCCTTGGACCGTCCCTCCTCCTCACCCATGTCACCCTGGGGGACACTCGCTTCCTTCCTGAGCGGAAGCCTGCAGGAGGACAGGGTGAGCGGTCCGCCTTGAGCAATCACCACAAGGGCCCAGAGCAGCGGTGACCTTCAGTTGTCTGGGGCCAGGGGTCTGAAACCAAAGCCTCTACAGACGGTATGGTGAAATGACAGTGGAGGCAGGGCATGGGGCACGCTGGCATGTCCCCAAGAGCCACCAAGTCCACCTGCCTGCCCTCAGGTTCCAGATATCTCTGGGGGTCCCCCTCCTCCCCTACCCGGCACCACTCAACTCTGAGGTCCCTGGGGAAAGTGCTTCTGAGACTCAGTTTCCATATACGCAAAATGAAGAGCGAAGGCCAAGGTGGGCGGACACCTGCGCCTTGGCCTCCATGGCAGGCAGGGCCCTCAGCCCTCTGCTCCTGAGAGCCAAGGGGCAGCTTCTGCCGGCCAGGCCACGGACCTCCTGTTGTTTAATGCTCTCTAACTTCTAGATATGTCCAGAGGGCCGGAGCCCTGTGCCCAGGGCCACACAGCTGGCGTGCCTGCGCCCTCAGCCAAATGCCACAGCATCCCACCCACAGCTGAGCAAGCTGGGCTTGTCTTGTCACCCGTAGCAGCAAGGGAGAAGCACGCCACGGGGAGCCCAGGCTTTGAGAACCCTGCTCTACAGACTGCGAGGAAGACGAGTCACGGTGGTAACATCCCCTGCTCGTGCTCTTTCTCTCTGACAAATAATAAGTAGACATAAATGAGATGAATTAACGATGTCTAAACTCCTTTTTCAAATTAGTCAAGTTCTTCAAAGATGTGGAACTTAATGAAAATTGAACACTAGTCATAATTTTGAAGTTTCTAGATGAGGAAAATGTAATACCATCTAATCCACTTCCTGTCCTAGAATGAAGTAAAAATGAAGGGAAAATGACTTAGAGTTGTGTTGTACAATCAAATATTAAAATTCAAAGTAAGCCAACCATAAGTAGCATAACTTCAAACTTGGATTTATTGTTGTAGAGTCTTGTTACTAGGTAGACAGTAATTGGAAACAATAATATGTGTTCAGAATTTTAGAATGAGGTTAGAGTTTCTAAACTTTTAGCAAGTGACTGGATAATTATTATGCCTAATTTGTAATATATAATTATAAAAAGTACACATTCAGATGGAACAGTCAAGTAATACATGTACCCACTGTGATGATTAATACTAATATGTTTGTATTTTAATAGGGCAGCTGAAGGCCGAATTCTCTGACTTCCTCCACTAATTTGAAGTTGATTTTTTATTCCTGTGATAGTTCATTTGCATCCTCTGAGAAGCAGATGCCAAGACAGGATTAGATATCAAGAGCTTCAAAGTAAATGCCTGTGTGGGATACAAGAAGAGAAGGAAGGTTAGGTGGCAGCTAGAAACTTCAAGTTCGTGTGACACCCCTGAAGGAAAACAGAAGGCAGGATGATTTGTGGTTGGATCCAGGAGCCCTGGTGCGCTTTTAGAGAAAGTCTGAGCCAGAGCAGATTGTTTGTTAGAGAGAATGGCAGGAGTGGCTCTCTAGAATCTTGCTATTGTTTGGGTTAGCCTCAGCGCTGGTATGAATGCTGCAGTGGATCCCAAAGGTGCCAGGCGGATGGGACACCACCAATTAAACATCTCTCAGCACTTTCTCTCTTGAAGAAATCTGAGTGCCATGCTCTCAGTCTTCTACAAATTCATGCATGTTTTTGATATTTTACACATACTTAAGTATGATAAACAATATGTTTTTTATTGTCAAAGTCTTTTATAAATGAAATTATTTTGAATGTTCATTTGCTTTAGTGCTTTCCAACAAGTACATGTCCACTAACAAGGAGGAGTTCGATTTCACCCAATCTTCATCTATCTGTTAGATTAACTTTTGACGTGTATATCCTTTAG
>NW_024425008.1:3532014-3548141 GCF_017311325.1 Ursus maritimus | reverse complement strand
ACAGACAAACGTAAGTCATTTTATCTCTCTAGCTCTTACTTTCCTCATCTAGGACATAGGAAAATTGGATTAGATGGGCATTACAATTTTCCCTCATCTAGAAACTTCAAAAATTATGACTAGTGTTCAATTTTCATTAAGTTCCACATCTTTGAAGAACTTGACTAATTTGAAAAAATAGGAGTTTTAGGACTTACTGTTAACATCTCATTTATTTTTATGTATTTACTTAATTATTTGTCAGAGAGAAAGAGCACGAGCAGGGGGAGGAGCAGGCAGAGGGAGAGGGAGAAGCAGGCTCCCTGCTGACAAGGAGCCCCGATGTGGGACTCAATCCCAGGACTCTGGGATCATGACCTGAGCCAAAGGCAGAGGCTTAACCAACTGAGCCACTCAGGCATCCCTCATTTATTTTTTTTAAAGATTTATTTGAGGGGCGCCTGGGTGGCTCAGTCGTTAAGCATCTGCCTTTGGCTCAGGGCGTGATCCTAGTGCTCTGGGATCGAGCCCCACATCAGGCTCCTCTGCTAGGAGCCTGCTTCTTCCTCTCCCACTCCCCTTGCTTGTGTTCCCTCTCTCGCCAGATGTCTCTCTGTCAAATAAATAAATAAAATCTTTACAAAAAAAAAAAAAAAGAAAGAAAGAAAGATTTATTTGAGAGCGAGCCCACACATCCAAGCAGGGGGAGGGGACACCCAGGCACCCCATTAAAATGTCATTTAAATGAGATGTTAAGGAGAGCCTGGGAGGTGCCTGGGGGGGCTTAGTAGGTTCAGTGTCTGCCTTTGGCTCAGGTCATGATCTTGGGGTCCTGCGATAGAGCCCCACGTTGGGCTCCCTGCTCAGTGAGGAGACTTCTCCCTCTCCCTCTGCCCCCCTACCCCCTCTTCATGCACACACACTCTCTCTCAAATAAACAAAATCTTAAAAATAAATAAATGACATTTTAATGTCATTCTAAAATATTTCTCTCAAACATTTTAGAAGAACACTTTTTGCCACCTTAAACCAACTTTAAAATATTCTGTTTTAAAAAATCAACAAGAGGGGATCTGGCTGGCTCAGTTGTGGGGCATGTGCCTCTTGATCTCTGCGTTGTAAGTTTGAGACCCATGTTGAATATAGAGATTACTTTTAAAAAATCTTTTTAAAAGTCCATAAATAATAAAAGTCAACACAGAAACCATAAAACTCAACTAGACATTAGTTAAGTTGTATTAATAAAACATTCAAAACACAAAACAGAAGACACTGTTATATTGCAACTATAACCCTATCATTTCTAGGGTCACAGATACTTTCCACAATTGCTATTTAAAGCTGTGGGAGGAATTAACTCAGTCCAAATCACTGAATCAGTCAGCATTCAATTCCCAATCTCTACCTTATTCAGACTTCTACTACATTGCTACAGAGATTTCCTCTCCCAGAAAGTGATTTCAAGTTCTGTTTTTAATATAAATACAAACTTACATACACCTTTAGCAAAGATCACTGTTTTCCATTAGAGTAAGGGACATATAGAAGCCTGTTTCTTTTTACATTATCACGGAACCTCTGAAGAAGGACTCAGAAGAAAGTGAGGGCTAAACCATAAATTGATTACAACAATCTATGTAGCAGAGAAGAAAATATAAAAAGACAACCTGGGAAAATACAGTAACTTGGATAGAACTTTGATGTTTTATCTCCAAAGATTTAAGATTTTTTCAACTGAATTGCCCCCACAGAACCTTATAATGCCAAGGAAAATGACTTTCTAAAAGTCTAAATTTCTTCAGTACAAATTAACATTGATTCTATTTTTTTTTTAAAGATTTTATTTATTTACTTGAGAAAGAGAGAAACAGAGCACGAGCAGGGAGCCTGTTGTGGGGACTCCATCCCAGGACCCTGAGATCATAACTCAAGCCAAAGTCAGATGCTTATCGGACTGAGCCACCCAGGTGCCCTTAACACTGATTTTAAAACTATGTTCTGATCAGTCTCAACCATCTAACCTTTGAATCACAGTCATCATCCGTGGAAGGGAGTACTGTGGTAGAACTCCGCCTTGAAAGCATTAACTCTCAAAAACAAGAACCTCAAAGTTTAGAGCAAAAACTCCCTGACTCAGAACCTAGTTAATGTGTACTTCCCCTGACCCAGGGATGGACTCAAGGTTTCTTTACTACTAGCTAGAAACTTGATCTGAAGAGATTTACCTATGCTCTCTGGTCCTCAGTATTCTTTTCTGCTCTATAAATGTTTTGGAATCCTTCTCTGTCTTCCAGGAAAGGGTATATACCTAAACTGCAGCAAGTACATGTGACTTAAGAGCAATCATTTTCAAATATCTCAGTGCATGACTTACGTTCAAATCAATGGCTTCATTATAATCCAGTCTTCCCAATCAGTAAAGCAAGTGATGCAAGGACCACTACTTGGCATCTTAAGTTACACAAATGATAATTAGAATAAAAATAACAGAAAATGTTTACTTAGCACTCTGTGTGCCAGGCACTGTGCCAGGCATTTTACATGTATAAGTTAAGAAGTTCTATTATCTGTTTTACAGATGAAGACAAAGGTGAAGTAACTTGCCCGGGGTCAACACACAACTGGCAAGAGGCACTGCCAGGACCCAAACCCAGTTTAAGGATTCTCACAGCCCAGGCTCTCTCAATCTATTCTACACTGCTTCTGAAAGAAACATGAAATTACAAAGGGGACGCCTGGGTGGCACAGTCGGTTAAGGCTCTGACTCTTGGTTTTGGCTCAGGTTGTGATCTCAGGGTCCTTGGGCTCCACTCTTGGACTCCATGCTCAGCGGGCAGTCCGCTTCTCTCCCTCTGCCCTCCCCACCGCCCCACTCTCGTGCTCTCTCAAATAAATAAATCTTAAAAAAAAATTACAAAGAGGACTATAACTGACATAATCATGGAGTATTACTGAAACAAACACCCCAATTTATGACAGAGGAAGCTGAGGTTCCTGGGGATAAAACTACCAGCTCTACCTTTAGCACCTGCTTAGCCACAGAACTAGGGCATTCAATCTCCTGACAACCAGTTCTAGGTGTCTCCATACCACACTACTGACAAAGTTGATCTCACAGGATTTATCATTACCCTAACCTTTCATCTGGGTGAACACTGCCTCAAAGTATGTTTAAATCACAAAACATTCACCATAACTTGTGAATTTTAGAATATTTGTAAAATTGATTTTTACAATGAAACTGAAGCATAGAAAATAATGTGTTCAAAGAAGAACACAGAACCTCCAGTAAAAAGAAATGAAAAGCAGGTCAAGACCCTCTGTTCAGTAAAATTATTCCACATTAAAGCAGAACACATTTTACTAATAGAAATCAACTCTGAAGTGACAGTTGAGCCAATGTCAACCCAAATGTTCAAATCTCATTAAATTGGATTCAATGTTCCAAATATAGGTTGCTTTCTTAAAGGACCATTATCTCAAAAGTATTTACCATTAACAATTTCCTCTTCTGTAAATCTCAATTTTAGTATGAGTAAACTGTGATACTGAAAACCAAACCAGGATAAAAGTTGACATAATAACCCATGCTTCAGAAAACAAAGAACTTGAGTCAACCTTAACATCCTGTCACTGTGTTTCTCCAGCTAGAAGACAACAAAGAGGAAGAGTACCAAACAATGATAGAAATATATAGGCTATAAAAATATGGGCTACAGATTCCTTCCTTTGCATGCTTACTGGTAAGATCATGGAAATATTCACATCTTTATATAGAAAAACACTACTCATTTCAAATTAAATTATGCTTTGCAAGTGTAGGAAATAACTAACCAGAGGTAGGACAGAATAAGCATTCCTCCCTCTTACTCTATTCTATGATTACTAAATTCTAAAAGAAACCAATGACAACTCAGCATATGCTACATCATGGGGTATGGAAAGACAGTCTGGACATCATACGCGGGAACAAAGCCTAAGTCAAAGACGTAGAACTACATCTTTGTTTTTAAAACTAATCAGTAAAACTTTTTCTATCTTTTTAATTGCCAAGTTACACCCATAGTCCACAAACCTAGTCTGGGTCTTCATCCAATCAGAAGAACTGAATCAGCATTTTAGGGCTACAGTGCTCCATTCATTTCATTCACTATCTGTAAGGGATGACAGAAGTGGATCTTTCTTGAACTATACAGGGCATGTCAGGTGTTACTAGTTTCCACCATTTGCTTTTAAAGCTAAATACGGTCAAGTTGGAATACCACAGATAAATAAAATGACTTAAAAAAAAATTAAAATCAACTTCTTCCACTCACACATCTTTACCAGAGATGGTTTTTTCAAAACAGAAAGAAAAAAAGACTTCCTGGGGAGTTTCACATTCACTTGTTCAAATTCTGGTTTAAAAAAAAAATGCATTGAGAACTCAGGCAGGGAGAAACAACTGGCACTAACAATTATAATTGCAATTCCGTATTATTCCTAGCTTGTACTTGCTGAAAGAACCTTTCAGTCTAAAGACCTAAAAAAAAATTTTTTTTCCGTGAAACAAACATAGTGTACCATTTCTATTCTGAAATGGGAGTCTCCTCTTCCCTAGATATTAAGTTCTATATAATAACACACCTTAAAAAAAAATCACTAGGAAACAATAAAGTCCCACAATTTCCAGCCACATCTATGAATGTGTCTCACTGCTCAGACTGGCGAAACAGGGCTTAAAATTATTTGTCAGTTACATTCCTTTCCAGATTAAAACAACACAAAATAGGAAATGTATAAATACTAATACCAAGCCCCAATCAACTGGCAGTAAGACTATGCAGAACATTCACAGTGTTTTACTTTTTAGAATGGCAGGTCTCGGGGCGCCTGGGTGGCACGGCGGTTAAGCGTCTGCCTTCGGCTCAGGGCGTGATCCCCGCGTTACAAGATCAAGCCCCACATCAGGCTCTTCCGCTATGAGCCTGCTTCTTTCTCTCCCACTCCCCCTGCTTGTGTTCCCTCTCTTGCTGTCTGTCTCTATCTCTGTCGAATAAATAAATAAAATCTTTAAAAAAAAAAAAAAAGAATGGCAGGTCTCTAGCATTTTTATGTTTGTACCTATTCCATCAAAAATACAAGGGCAGCTCAAAATATGATCCTACTATAGCTGCTGTTTCAAAGAGAACAAACCCAAAGAAGTCAATCTCATTACTAACAATGCAGAGGTAGACATCCATATTTAGAAGAAAGTCAGAAATCTAATTCCTGTTGCTGCCATCAAATATGCCCTTTTCCTTAATCACATCCAACAGATTTAACTAAAGCTTTTGAAACCCAACTAAAATGTACTAAAAATCGACCAACTTACTAAAACTAAAAGATCTATACAAGTTGTTTTTTTTTAATATGTGTAAAAACTTGGTGACAACCTTTGCTTTATGTTCTGTGTATTAAAACAAAGATGGACTTGACCTACAAAATGAAGATAGGGTCAACTGTAACCAAAAAACAGTATGCTTCCCCTGGTGGCCAACCTAGGAATGGAGAAGGCATGCATAGGAGAGAAAAAGCCTGGTCTCCCAGTCCTATCCTGTCACTCTTGTAAATGAGAAGTCACTACCAAAAAAGGAAGATGTGGGGGAAGGGGAAACTATCAAAAAGCCTAACACGAATTTAAAAGGAATACAAACCTGGATATTAGACTACATAAATTTAAGAGATTTAAATCAACAGACTAAAATTTAGAAGGCAAATATGGGCAAGGTCATTTATTTCCAGAGTGCCCAAAAGCTCACTCAGGGATCCCTGTGTATTTTCACTTCAAAGAACACCCAGAGTTTAGTACCTTAATAACAGCTTAAGAGCAATCTCCTTTTTCAAGGACTAGATCCTTGCAATTTTCTGCAGTCTTGTTTCCAAGGAAAAGCATGTATGCATTTATTTTCTCAAATAAACTAGTGGTATAACCTACATAGATACCCTCCAGCTCTAAAGCCCTCCAACCAGAAAGCCTGTTAAAGCCAGTTCTGCAGGATTCTCTTTTGAATTTTATTTGTGAAATAAAACCCATGTCCTTTCAAACATGTTCTATGCCAACAATCTTTAAAGAACAGTCTCATACGGAGACGGGCTAGAATCTCACGCATTAAAATCTGACGAATTCCTTTGTCTGATTAGATTTTTTTCTGGTACCACTTTAAATTTGCTTCCACGCAGAACAGCAGCAAGGAAAGTAAATGTTCCATTCTAGGGTGTAGGGATTTCTCGGAGATGGAAAGCATTCCTTAGGCTAAAGCCTCTGAAGGTTCTATTCTTTCACAACCCCTTCCTTCAAGGAAAACAAAACAAAAAAGGAAACACATGGACATTTACAAATAGGTCCTAAAATCAAACTGCCACGAGCAAGCCTCTCTTCCCCAGGCAGGCGCCCTCTGGGAAGCACACTTCTTCACTGATTTTGGGGGGTCGCTTTTCTACTCCCTCAGGCTGAGAGGGGAGTCAGAGGCGAGCAGAAGCCCGGGGGGCCGGCAGGAGGAGGGAAAGGCAAGTGCCGCGACATTTGGCAGGACAGAGACGGGTGTGTGGACGTCCCAAGTCCCGGGCGCTCGCAGCACGCTAACTCTCCGGCGCTGCCACCCCGACCCCCCGGCCGGGGCGCAGCCGGGCCCGGAATTCCGGGCCCGCGGGAGCCCCCCAGGCCAGATGCTGCCGCGCCGACGCCGCCCCCGCTCTCCGGGGGCGCAGCGGACCAGCGGCAGCGACCCGACCGGGGGCGGCTTAGGCCTCCCTCCCCGGGGTGCCGAGGCGCGCTGGCGGACCACGCTCGGGTGTGTTTCCCTCCTGGTTCTCACCCTGCTGTTCTCCCCGCGGACGGCAGGGCGAACACACACAAAAAGAAAAGTTGTCCGAGGGCCCCCGCCCCCTCGGGTCGCGGGGCCCGGGGCCGCTACTCACCGGGGTCAAAGTCGGGCACCACCGCCTGGTACTGGGGTCCGACCCGCATGCCGCCGCCACCTGCGGGGAAGCAGAGCACGGCGGTCAGCGCGGGCGGGCGGGCGCGGGGGCGACGCGGGGCGGCTGCCACCTACCGTGCTCCTCGTCGCTGGACGAGCCCGAGCTGCCTTCCTCCCAAGAGTTGCTGCTGCTGTTACCATTGGGCGCCGCCGCCGCCAAACTTTTATTCTGCCCATTATTGGGGGCGGCGGCGGCCAGGCGCGGCCAGGCGGAGGGGCGCGCAGGCGGAGGCTGGGAGGCGGAGGAAGGCAGCGAGCCGGGCGGCCGAGGCTGAGGCGGCCGAGGCGGCGGCGGCCGAGGCGGCCGCGCTGGCCGCGTTGTTCCTCCCTCTCCGCTTCCCTGAGACCTCGGGGCCCTTCTCCACCATGGCCGGCATCGGCGGGGGCCGGGGCCGGGAGAAAGTGGCGGGGCCCCGCGGCTCCTGAGGAGGGGGCGCCGGGCCGGGGGTGGGGGGAGGGAGCGCGGGCAGGCGCGGGGCCGGGCGGGCGCGGTAGAAGCCCGCGGGCGCGAGTCGGGGCTGGGGGTGGCCTGACGGGCGGAGCGCGGTGCCGCTTCAAGCCCCCAGCGCCGAGCCGAGCGCAACTTTCGCTCTCATCGCCGCCCGCACTTCACTGGCACTAACTACTCCGGGAGCCGCGAGCGGAGGCGGGAGGCGGGCCTGGGGCGAGAAGGGGGGAAGCCGCGCGCAGCCCAACCCGAAGAGGGCTGGCTCCGCCCCCCGGGCGCTCCCATTGGCTTCTGTGGGATTCAGACGGCGAGCGGTAGCGCGGTTGGCTCGGCACTCCCGTCTGTCCAAGGGACGGGGGCGGACACGCGGGGAGGGGGAGGCTCCTGGCTTCCGTTGGTCAGGTTCGGTTGACGCGTATCGCCCGCTGTACGTGGTTTGAGGTTTGCAATCTCTCTACGCCCCATGATCCATCTCTCTAGGCAATAGCGAGGAATTAGCTACCCTCCCTGCCCCCTCCCTCTGCTGCGGCCCCCTACCCCCTCACCTGCGCTCACCCCCCCGCAGCCTCTGCCCCTACAATCCACGAAGGGCCCCACTGAGAGTCTCCTTGGCTTCAAAAAGTAAAATATGCGCGACACAAGAAGAGAAATTGAATGCAAGGTCGGGACTACTTTTCCCCTCTCGCGGAGGATTACAGCCACAGTTTGAATGGGTTCTATACAAAGAGGGGAAACTAATTGGAAGAAACTAATTGCGCCCCCACCTTTCCCAAGGGATATGGAGGTTCCTCGGTGCCGGGGGTCCCCGGTGGAGGGGACGGGGTTCCCAGGTGACAGTCTCTCCCGGAGGGAAAGGAAGCAGCGTGGGTACTCGAAGGGTCTGTGGAGGTTCTGCTAATTGGGTGGGGGGAGGCTGGAAGTCGCCGCAATTGCCCGAGTTGCGGGCGCGCCCCGAGGGAGGATCCCGAGCGGCCCCTGCCCGAATGCAGAGTCCGGGCGCCGGGTATCCTACCGTCCCTGATGGCCGTTCAGTCCTCAGTGAGGGGGCCGAATTGTCCCTGCGGGAGGGAGCACTTGCAGAAATGGGCTGGGGCCAGGAAGAGTAAAGAGGAAGAAGCTATTTTCATCCCAAGCTTTTGGTAGGGGAGGAGGGTCAACTTCCTCCCAGGCAAGAGCCACTTTTCCGGATCTGCTGCCTGCCCTGCCTCCCCCAGTCCCCACCGGGCAGCGGGCGAGGGAGAGCACGACCCAGCCCGAGACATCCTCTCCTGGAGTGTGGTCACCAGCCAGCCTGGGGGCTGCTGTATCACTGGCTGGGGAGTGGGGGGAGCGTGGGACTCCCCTGGAGGTCCGCGTCAGTCCCACCTGCACCAGCCCCCACAAAACAGCGCGCTGATATAGCATAATTAGGAGGCAAGAGAAGATCTATAAATGATTTTTTTAAATTCAACGGATGGTTATTTTTCTTTTAAGTTACTTCAAACCTGAGCTTTATACGGGGACAGTTTACACCAGCTCTAGATATAAATAGCTACAGGGAGAAATCTGGACTTTTTATGTTTTTAAAACCTGAATAAATAAGCAGAGTTCTCGTCCACATTTTATGCAGCATGAACCATCATTATTAACTTAAATGAAGTACCCACGTTCAGTTCGGCCTAAATGGCCTTTAAGAAACAGGGCTGGGAGTCCTCCCGGTGGAGGACCCTTTCCCCACCAAGTTCAGGGTTGCATCTTCTGGCCTCCCCTTAAAAGGATGCCCCTCTTGTTGGAGAGCCCGAGGCGGTGCAGATGTGTGCCCTTGGGAACCCCCCCTCCCCCAGCTGGCCTGGGTAGGGTACAGACAGCAAAGCCCAGGCTTAGGAACCAGAAGTGGTATTCTGGGGCTGAGCCACCTGCTCACTTGGTGTCTATGAAATTCTAGGACCAGACCCTGGAATGATTAGCCTACAACAGCGCAAATTAGGGCAGAAGGGATGGCATGACACGGGGTCATGAGCGCCACCCACCAAACCCCACGGTTGGGGCTACTTCCTGACTGGGTTATGACTGTGGTTACATCATTGGGCTATCCAACCACTTTTTTCAACAAAGACTAACACCTAAGTTACTTCAACATGTGTGAGGCCCCTTTCTAGTTTGACCCCAAAGGCACATGGATACCATTCTGGCCTTGACCCTCCCAACTTCCTCATCTGTAAAACACAGACAACTTAACCACTTCCTGGCCTAGTGAATTTTTATAGAGTCCATCTCCCCAGCCCCAATCTTCATCCTCCATAAGGAACACTTCCAAACTTAGGAAAACCCCCTTCCTGTACCTCCCATTGCTTGGGGCAGCGGAGGGCCGCTAGGGTGTCCACACACAAAGCTTCTGATTGGGAATCTGTGACCTCAGACTTAAAACAGGCTCTCTGCAGTCAGCAGCACCACCATGTTTTCCAGTGACACTCTCTCCCACTCTGAAACTAAGATATCCCACCTTCTCTCCTTTCCTCACACCTCCCACAGTCCCTTCTGCCCTCGCTCCAAGCCAACGACCTTGGGTGACCTACTCATTCTTGGGTGAGAAAAGCTGAAGCCATCCAATGGGATCCCTCTGAACTTCTAGGCTCAAACAGACACATGCCCCCGCCTGGCACCCACTCCCCTCCCCTTCAGGCTCTCCCACTCTGATCTTGATCTCAGGCACCCACTTCTCGCTGCCTTCCCCTGGCTGGTCTCCTATACCACCAACCTCTCTCTTTCCTCTGGGTCAGCATTTTCCAAAGAAAGGGGAAAACTCTCCCTTGCTCCCAAGCCCCCACCACTTCCTCCCCCTCTCTCTACTCCCCACAGAAACCTGCAAAGATGTGTCTATACCTGCCTTCTCCACTCCCTTCCTTCCTTCCTTCCTTTCTTCCTTCCTTCCTTCCTTCCTTCCTAGTCTTTCCTCATGCCACCCTAGCAGGGCTGTGTCCCCGCTCTTAATTCTTGCTAAGGTCATTCACAACCTGCAGGCGTCCCAATCCAGTGGTCGGTTAATGGTTTCACTGAGCTCCTCAGCAGCACCTGAGTCCAGCACTCCGCCTTCTGGAAACTCCCTGAGGTTTCTAGACCTCAGGATGCCTGGTTCTCCTATCTCACAGACCACTCCGTCCCTGTCCCCTTTGCAGCCTCCATCCCCCTTCTTTCCACCTGGTGCACAATAGGTGCTCACTAAATAACTGTTGAGTGAGAAGTGAGTGGTGCTGTTGGTGCACATAATAGGAGCCAATTCCAGTGAAGGGAGGGTTGCTGAAACAAGTGAGGTCTGACCAAGACTTGATTCCTGCAACACAAGAGAATTTCTAAGCCCAGCATCTCCCCAGGGCAAGCTCCTCCCCACCATCCTCCTTCAGGAGTTGGCTTGGGACCTGACAAGCAGGTGACCCAGGCCTGGCTAAGCAGAGCCCCCCAAGCCCCCTGGCTGCAGTGACCGGCTCAAGCATTGGTATGTGACCTAGCCAGGCCAATCAAGGTCCTTTCTCGAACTTTTTGGGAAACCTTTAGGAAAGAGTCTCTCTCTGAGGACCAGGAAAGCCTGGAGACAGGCCACGTACTTGGCGCTTGTGCTCAGGCTCCGTGTGGTCTGTGGCCCAGGCACCTGAGAGAGGGGTCCTTGCTTGTCCAGGCCCTGCTCAAGGGAGCACCCCCCAGGGAGCACCCCCTACCCAACCTGTGGAAAGAGGAGGGCTGAGACCTGATGGGATGTTTGGAACTCTCCTCCTCTCCACACCCTATAAACAAGCCTGAAATCCTGGCCTTCTAAACGGAGCAATTTGAGTTTCTGTTAGAACGCAAAGACTCCTGGGGCACTTGATGGCTCAGTTGGTTAAGCGGTTAACCATCTGCCTTCAGCTCAGGTTATGATCCCGGGGTCCTAGGATCCAGCCCCTGAAGCCAGCTCCCTGCTCAGTAGGGAGTCTGCTTGTCCCTCTCCTCCTACTCCTACCTAACACTCGAGTGCTCTCTCTCTCTCCTTCTCTCAAATAAATAAAATCTTAAAAAACAAAACAAAACTCAAAGACTCCTGACTGCTACAAATAATTAGGCATTAACCTGGTGCAGAACAAGGGAAAGAATGTGTAGGCAGAGGAAACAGCACCCTCCCCTCTCCTGTGAAAGGCTTCATGAAAATAGCTGGGGCGTTTGGGTGGCTCAGTCGGTTAAGTGTCTGCCCTCAGCTCAGGTTATGATTTCAGGGTCCTGGGATCAAGTTCAGCTCAGGTTATGATCTCAGGGTCCTGGGATCAAGTCCCACATTGGTGGGGCCCCTGCTCAGCAGAGAGTCTGCTTCTCCACCCCCACCCACGCCCCTGCTCATTCTCTCTCTCTGTCAAATAAATAAATCTTTAAAAAAGAAAAGAAAAAAGCTGGTATCCTCAGCGTGTACCTGTGTGCCCGTTGGGCTCTCAGCCTTAAAATCCTGAGCTGATAGAATCAGCCCAATAATCCCATCAGGTGAACACAGTTTTGACAGCTCACCATGCCTTGCAGGTAAGCAAACGGAGGCATCTGGGGATGAAGTAATCTAGCCAGTGGAGGGGCCTGCATGTCTCAGCCACACCGCTCTGCAGTCTCGATTTGTTAGAAAATTCTGCTAGGCAAGGAATAGCTTCCCCAAGTCTGCAGCCAGGCAGAGGGTGAAGGGAACAGGGGCTGGGGTAGCAGGAAAACAGCCCAGAAGCCAGACCTGGGAAGGTTCGAACCCTCAAGACTATTGAAAAACTGAGACTTGAGGCAGGAATTTTAGCCATCCCAGGAGTTCTTAACCTGCAATCTGTGGATAGCATTCAGGGGGACCGTGAACCAGGGAGGATAATTACAGCTTTATGAACCTTCTTTCACTGAAATCCAGCATTTTCTTCAATTATGAATGTAGGTGGTATTAGCAATGGCTGCGACTCTGTCACTCATAGAATTCATGATACTGTCTCATCACACTACAATTGTTGGAAAGATCTCAGAATAGCATGTATACTCATCTCCAAAATCACAGAGATGTTACAGCCACTGCCAGATCTTGTTACTTCATGTGTTAATAACTCAACAAATAACTCAAAAATGGATATAGACCTAACTAACAGCTAAAACTATAAAACTCGTAGGAAAAAACACAGGAGTAAATCTTGGTGACCTCGAGTTAGGCAAAGGCTTCTTAAATACATTCCCAAAGCGTAAGGAACAAAAGAAAGAAGTCGATAAATCAGATTTCATCAAAATTCAAAAATTTTGTGTTGCAAAACATACCATCAAGAAAGTAAAAAGACAGTCCACACAATGGGAGACAATATTTGCAAATCATGCCTGGTAAGAGACTTTATCTGGAATATAGAAAGAATTCTCACAACTCAATAATAAAAAGATGAATAACCCAATTTTAAAATGGGTGACATATCTGAATAGACATATCTCCAAAGGAGATCTACAAGTGGCCAATAAGCGCCTGAAAAGATGCTCAACATCAGTCACCGGGGAAATGCAAATCAGAACTACAATGAGATTCCACTTCATACCCGCTCGGATGGCTAGAGTAAAAAAAGAGATAATAGCCAGCGTTAGTGAGGATGTGGAGAAATTGGAACCCTCATACACCGCTGCCGGGTATGTGAAATGGTGCAGCCACTTCAGAAAACAGCCTGGCAGTTCCTCAAAAAGTTAAATATAGAAAAAAATAGAAAAAAAAAGTTAAATATAGAGTTACTATATGACCCAGCAATCCCATTCTTAGATGTCTAACCAAAAGAATCGAAAATGCATGTCCACGCAAACACTCACACAGAAATGTTCATAGCAGTATTATTTACAGGAGCCAAAAAGAAAGTGTCCAGCCCTTCTGTCTCAGCAGCCACGGAGGAGCAGCCGCCGTGGCTCTGCCCTGCCCCATAGCTGTGGGCCTCAACAAGGGTCGCAAGGTGACCGAAGAACCCGAGCCAGCAGGTGCACAGCTGCCACAGGGGACCCCTAACCAAGCACGCCAAATCTGCGCAGGGCGTGATCCAAGAGATGTGTGGCTTCACCCCGTGTGAGCGGCATGCCATGACGCTGCTCAAGGGCTCCAAGGACAAGCGGGCCCTCAAGGTCAACAAGAAAAGTGTGGGGACACACATCTGTGCCAAGAGGACAAAAGATGAGCTGAGCAAGGTCCTGGCAGGAAAGCAGCAGCCAGGAGGGACTGAACACCCACCCCCTCCATAGGCAATAAAACCTTTTCAGAAAATAAAAGGAACAGGGCGCCTGGGTGGCTCAGTGGGTTAAGTGTCCAGCTCTTGATTTCAGCTCAGGTCACAATCTCAGGGCTGTCGGACTGAGCCCCACACTGGACTCTTGCACTGGGCGTGAAGTCTGCTTGAGATTCTTTCCCCCTCCTTCTGCCCCTGCCCCCGCCATGTGTGCTCACACGTGCTCTCTCTCTCTTCCCCTCTCTCCAAAACAAATCTTTAGGGGTGCCCGGGTGGCGCAGTCGTTAAGCATCTGCCTTCGGCTCAGGGCGTGATCCCAGCGTTCTGGGATCGAGTCCCACATCAGGCCCCTCCGCTAGGAGCCTGCTTCTTCCTCTCCCACTCCCCCTGCTTGTGTTCCCTCTCTCGCTGGCTGTCTCTGTGAAATAAATAAATAAAATCTTTAAATAAATAAATAAATAAATAAATAAATAAATAAATAAATAAAAACAAATCTTTAAAAAAAGAAAGAAAGAGGGGCGCCTGGGTGGCTCAGTTGTTAAGTGTCTGCCTCCGGCTCAGGTTGTGATCCCAGCGTCCTGGGATCGAGAAAGAAAAGAAAGGAAGGAAGGAAGGAAGGAAGGAAGGAAGAAAGAAAGAAAGAAAGAAAGAAAGAAAGAAAGAAAGAAAAGAAAGAAAGCCCATCAACTGATAAATGGATAAACACAATGTGATTGATCCATATGATGGAATATGACTCCTAAAAAGAAAGGAAGTGCTAACACAGGCGACAACATGGATCGCGGATGAAGTTCAAAACCATTGGGCCAAGGGAAAGAAGCCAGTCACATGAGAGGCCACAGTGGATATGACCGCATCTATAGGCAATGTCCAGAACAGGCAAATGTCGAGAGACGGAAAGCAGATGAGTGGTTGCCAGGGGGCCGGAGGGTAGGGCAATAGGAAGTGACTGCTAATGGGAACGGGGTTTCTTTCTGAGGTGATGAAATGTTCTGAAATTGATCGTGGCGACAGTTGCACAGCTCTGTGAATATACTGAACACTATTGAATTGTATAGTTTAAATGGGTAAGTTGTACGGTGCATGAATTCTACCCCGATAAAGGTGGTTAAATAGAGATGACTAACAAAGGGGAATCAGGAGGAAGGAAACACGCAGGATGTATCACAGGGGCCTGGCATTTCTGTGTATTTTGTTTGGTTTTCAACCCTCATTTGCAGGGGGAGGATGGGAGAGCCTCCCTGCAGAGCCTGGACATTTCCCTGTCTGGCTCCACGCCAGCCTCCTTGGGCGCTGCTGACTTAGCTAGATGACCATAGGAGGGCCACCCCGAGGCTTCTCGTCCCACAGACCCCTGTTTGGCCTGTTTGGCCAGGTCCCCATCCTGGCAGTTACAGAGGAGAGACCTGAGCTGGGGTCTGTCAGCAGGGCAGACGTGGGAAGGGAAGTAGACCCAGGCCCTCTCTGGCCCAGGCCACCTCACTCTTCGTTTAAATCCCATCGGGAATGCTTTACTCTTTGCTGAGAAGCTCCCCAGAGAGTTTGGGACGTAGCTGCTGGCCTGGTAAGAAGGAGGCCTCCCAGGGCTCTCTCGAGGGGCCACAGGCACATGGAAGGAGCAGCAGAGACAGACCCCAGCCCCAGGCCTCAAAGGTGGCCCAGGCTAGGCTCCACACCAGAGGCCACAGTCTCCCGGCTCCAGGTCTGCCCCAAGAGTCCCCCATTTTAGAGACCTTTCCTTCGCTCGGGTTGCTCCTCTTACCAGGCTACGTGGCCCCAACTGTGTCTGCTCGGTCTTGATCATGACGCAGCTCATGGTCCCTCCCCCTCTGGGAGCTCTTCTGACCTCTGGGACCGCCTCAGGCCCCTGGCCCAGCCCACCTGGCACCAAGGACGACTGTAATGACCTGTCTTTCTCTCCCCCAGAAAAATAAGCTCCAGGAGGCCTCATCTGTGCCCCAGTGTGTCTGGGATCCCAGCTCAGCACGGAGCCTCGCTCGCCGCAGCGGCTACCGACTTGCTGACTTGGTCGTGGGGTCAGCCTGGGGCACCTAAACAAAACCGGGTCAGAGCATGAGCATATCACTGGGAAACAAATGCCAAGCGTAGCTCTGGCTTCCCAGGTGGCCCCACGGCTGGTGGAGCCTGTGCTCGGGCTGTCTTCTGGCCGCAGCCGGGCATTTAGACCCTCAGAGGGAGGAGTGTTCCTTGTCTCAGAGAGAAGCCGCCTTCCCGCAAGTAGTGTCCATTCTAAGGACCCACCCCTCATCCACATCCGTGATGCCGTGATGCCAGGAGGGAGTGACGGCCCCTCTGCCCCCACAGGACACTGGATGAGAAAAGGTGGACCCGCTACATTCCCCGTGAGAGCCAGCAGAGACTGGTGGCCCTGGCAGGTGGGGGGGTTGGAGTGCTGAGAGGTCTGTTAACATACGGTCCTGGGGACAGGTCACTGCCATTGGGGCCAGGCCCAGGAGAGCCACGCGGAACCTTCCCCCC
>NW_024425008.1:3375211-3532004 GCF_017311325.1 Ursus maritimus | reverse complement strand
GCCCCCCCCCCCCGCCAGGCTGCTCCCCTCCCTCCCACGGCTCCATCCCCTAATCACCGGACAACCAGAGATGATCTTGGAAACACAGACTGGATCTTAGCCTTCCGTCCTTCCAGGGGCTTCCTGTTGCCCTCCCCCCAGGATGTGGCCCCCTCCCCCCTTGACCTCCACTCCCTGCCTCTCCCTCCCCCTTTGCCTCCAGGGCTTTGCACAGGCCCTGGGCTGTTCATCAGCCTGGAACACCTTTCCCTGGGTCCTCACAGGCTGCCTCCACCTTATTCAGCGGGCACCTCCTCAGAGAGCATGCCCCGCGCCCCACCCCCAGCAGCCCACCCCAGGGCCTCCTCCCTGCTGCGCCCCATCTCCGTCTCAGTCTCCGCCTTATCTCCATGACAGTTAAGGCACCCTTTGTTCCTGTTATCACGCCCTCACTAGCCTCCACCCTGGCACAGGTCCCGCTCTTGCTGGGCGCCAGCCCCTGTCCGGCGCCTGGCCTCGCCGGAGAGTACACCTGTGCCTCCTCGTGGTGCCCGCAGGGGGCTGCTGGGGCTGACGCAGGTGGAGTGAAGCCTGGGGAAGGCCACTGCAGCCGCTTGTGCAGGAAGGTCTGTCAGGGCCCAAGAAGCCTCCAGCCACATCGCCTCCTTCTTCCCTCACTGCCCTTGCAGTGAGCTCGCTGGCGTCTGCCCCTGCTGGCCCCGCACACGGCGGGGGCGTCTGCAGAGGTGCCTTCTGATGGGTGCCCCAGGAAGGCGGCATCCTCTTAATGGGGGGACAACATGAATGACATCGGGCTCCTTCACTAAATGCCCAGTATTTTCAGAGCCGGAGGGGGAAACCACACAGACCGAGGGGAGGCCAGGCCCCCCTCGGTCACCCGGCTGTGGCCCTCTCCTCCGAGAATCCTCCCTGCCCCTGCTTCTCCTCTGAGGAGGGGGTGAAGCCTATCCCAAAGGGCTCCTTTGGAAATCTCAGAAATTCTTAGAAGGAAAGGAAAGATGGTGGTGGGGCCCATTCATTCACCTCCGGTCCCAGCCGACCAGAGCGACCAGAGTGAGAACAAAGGGACAACGACAACAGAAGGACGGAACCAACAACAAACCCCGGAGGCCCAGATGTTGGGCTGACTCTGAGCTCAGCTGAGGGCAAAGCTGAGGAGTGACCCCTGACTTCGGAAGCCTCCACAGCAGCCACGCATCCCTCTTGTCACTCCTGTTCCACGGTGGGCACCAGCCCTGCCCCACTGCGCCCTGACACGGGGACTCACTTCTCCCCGGTGTGAACCCCACGGTGTGAACCCCACTCACGGCAACTGAAGTCGGGTGGGGACTGTCCACCTGGACGTCACAGACCTGGCCAGGAATGGGGGACGAGCGCTAACACGGAATGAGCTATGCACAGGGCGCCTGGGGGGCTCAGTTGTTCGGCGGCTGCCTCCGGCTCCGGTCATGATCCCGGGGTCCTGGGATTGAGCCCCGCGTCTGGCTCCCTGCTCCGCGGGCGGCCTGCTTCTCCCTCTCCCTCTCCCTCTGCCACTCCTCACCCCCCACTTGTGCTCTCTCTCTCTCTTAAATAAATAAATAAATAAATAAATAAATAAATAAATAAATAAAACCTTAAGAAACAAAATGAAGACGTGAACTCCGCACACACAAGCTACAGCATGGATGACCTTGACAGCACTACGCTGAGGAGAGAAACAGCCCCAGAAGGTCGCAGCATGTCTGCACTTACACGACACGTCCGGAATAGGCAACTCCATAGAGACAGAAGGTGGCTTTGTGGTTGTCAGGCTCTGGTGGGGGGGGGAAGTAGGAGTGACTGTCTAATGGGTACGCGCTTTTTGCCCAGTGACGACAAAGTTCTACACCCAGAGAGCAGCTACGACTGCACGACGCTGTGACTGTCCTTAATGCCACCGGATTGTACATTTCAGAATGGTGCTGATGATGGGTTTGTTATGTGCATTTCAAACACACACACACACACAGAAGCATGCACAGAGAACTCAGGAACCAGAGTTGGAGCCTAGCCTTCAAATTCAGTGCAGAGGCCCGCTACATGGGATGCGGGGCCGTAATGGGTGGCTTAGGGCGACCCTGCGTCTAGACACAGCCATGCACCCTGCACTCTGTCCCTCAGCATTCCCACCCACCGCTCCTGTCTAAAGGACAAGCCCTGGATGTTTGGGCTGTGACCCAAGGTCCTGGAGGAGGCAGTGGTCTGCACGGAGGGGTCGGAGCACCAGTGTGGCTTTTGTGATGATAGTGAAATACCCATCTGGGCTGAGGAACCCCCAGGTGCTGCCCTGGGCAGGGACGGAGATGCTGCTTTTATTGTGTTGGCCCCAGGCCTGTGCTCCTGTTCACCCCTCAGGGATCTCAGGCAGGCTCCTGGCTTTAAATAACACCTCTCTTCCGATGACTCCCAAATCTGTGTCTCCAGCCGGGACTTGGCCTCAAGTCTAGCCACTCGCTCCAGTCTGCGCAGGGTTGAACAATGGGCACCACACACATCTCAACACTGAGCCCATCTCGGGTCCCACCTCAGCGGCATGTCACCTCTTCTCCCACATGCTCATGTCAAAACCTTGGAGGCACCTCGGCTCCTCTCTCTCAAACTCCACATCCAGCCTGTACTCTGCCCCCAGCCCCTCTCCTTCCTCCACCACCCACACCCTGGTACGGCCCCGTCACCTCTCGCCTGGACTGTCTGCTTCTGCCCTTGACCTATGAGCACCAGAGGAAGACGGTCAATGCAGAAAAGAGATCACGTCGTTCCCCTGCTCTGAACCTTCCAGTGGCTCCCAGCTTACTCAGAATGAAAACAAAGGCTTTCGGCAGCTCTTTCTGCCCGTGGGTCCTGTCCCTGTGCTTTAATAAAACAACCTTTTTGCACTGAGAAAAAAAAAAGAAAGAAAAGAAAAAGAAGAAGGAAAAGGAAAAGGAAAACAAAGGTTGTCCAGTGGTTTACAAGGCCCTCCACAGCAGGCCCCTGGGGCCTATCAAACACTGTCTTGTCATCTCACCTTTTCTGTGTCACCACCCAGCTGTAGCACCACTGGCCTTTCTGTTGATCCTCGAACAAACCAAGCATTCCCAGGGCCTTTGCACCTGCAGTTCTCTGTTGTAGGAATACTTCTCTCCAGAGCTCTCCTGGGCTCACTCTCATCTCCCTCAGACCCTGACTCAGATCTTACCTTCTCAGTGAATCATCCCCGAGCACTGTCTCTGGAAGGCCACCCCTCCCACCACCCAACACACTTTAGTTTCTCCTTTATATGTGCCCCCAGCTAGCAGACCTTACTGATTTGTACTGTCTGGCTCCCCCTTGGGATGGCAGCCCATTGAGGGCAGGGACTCCCGGGTCTGTCTTGCTCCCAGTTGTTTCTCCAGAGCCTAGGGGAGCACCTGGCACAGGCTGGGCTTCGACAAATACCTGAGAAATGCATGAGCCCCATTATGGGAGGACGCGAGGCCCAGAGCGCAGAGTGTCACAGCTGGAACCGGCAGCAGCAGGTTTCCCTCAGCTTCTCTCCCAAGCTCCCAGATCCTTCCAGCTCCCAGGGCTTGTTATTTTTGTTAGTATCCACCCGAATGGAAGACGAGTGTTCTCACAGCAACTTCTTGCTGAGAAGGCAAATATTCAAAAATACTTTGACAATGACATTCTCCAGTTCCCCGAGGCTGTCTGAGATGCCAAAAATGATGTGACTAATTAGTGGCACCAACTCCCCGAACATCCTGGCATCTGTGTCTCCCAGGGACAGGGCACGGCCGCCAAGACTCTCTGGGGCTGCAGGGGAGTGTCTGCATGGGACCTCCAGGGGAGAGTCCAGTGGAGCCCAAAGCCTGGGCCAGGACTGGCCCACCTCTGGCTGCCTGAGAGCCCCCGAGCCCATCCCTGACACTTGCTGGCCTCAGTTTCCCCATTTGTAAAATGAAGGGGCCTCCTGGCTCAGACTCGGGTCCGAATGGTATCTGCCACAGGAAGGTCAATGCCCAGTTCCTGGAGAACAGGGGGGCACGGTGCATGCAGACGATGCTATGGTTTGATGCTCGGAACAACCTCGCAGAGACCTGAGCCACTCTCGTCCAGACCCGGCTCCAGGCCTCCTGCACTCTTATTTAAAGATTTTATTTTTCATTTATCTGGAGAGAGCGTGAGAGGGAACACGAGAAGGGGAGTGGCAGAGGGACAAAGAGACTCCCCGCTGAGGGGCTCAATCCCAGGGCTTGGGACCATGACCAGAGCCAAAGGCAGATGCCCAACAGACAAAGTCACCCAGGGGCCCTATTTTGCACTCTTCACACCCGGGTGCCCATGCTGTATAGGGGCCGGGGACATGGCAACAGGTCAGCTTTCTGCCAGGCCTGTGCTTTCCCCCTCCTGACTGTCACCACCCCACGGTGTCCAGCATACATTAATACTCCCTAAAGACAGTCCAGTAGTGTCTGCCATCATCCTGTGCTCCTCCCAGTCCCTTCGTCACTTCAAAGCAACCCCACGAGGCCTCCAGTGCAAGGATTATTGCTCCCATTTCACAGATGTGGAAATTGAGGCCCCAGGGGGAAAAGTGACTTGTTCAAGACCCCACAGGAAGCTGAACGGCAGAACCAGAACTTGAACCTGGGCCCTCGGACAGCTTGTTCAGGACTCTCATCTGGACACCAAAGAGTGCCAGGATGGGGCCTCGAGAACTGGACCTCACCCCAAACAGCAATATCATGAAGCCCCTCCTCTGCTCAGGAATCCCCCAAGGCTTCCTACTGTTGAACTGCATCAAGTCTACCTTCCCAGCATCACCCTCAAACCCCACATATGTCACCCTCCAGCCCAGCTGCGGCAGACTCGTCGTCAGGACCCTCCAGCATTCCAAACCCGTCCCACCTCAGCACCTTTGACCAGGCCAGGCCCCTGCTCCGGGGCACCCCTCCTACCTGGTCCCATTTCCTTCACTCTACAGCGGCCCGACTCCATGCCAGGTCTCCCTCCCTTGGGCCTAGAGATCAGAATTCAGGAAGACAAGGTCCCCATCCTCCAGAAGTTCATGCCTAGCTGGGGAAACAAATGCATTTATAAAATATCAGAATATAACAAACAAGGGTACCTTGGGGGCGAAGGAGCCAAAAGTGTCGCAAGCTCCTTATTCTACCTGGTCAGAAGAAGCCTCCGGTTTCCCAAACCTAGATCTGGAAGGGCATTCCCAGTAGGAGGAACAGCCTGTGCAAAGGCCTCCTGAGAGTGAAAGAACATGATCTTTCTGGGAAAATGTCCACCACGGCCCACTCCCAGGCTCTGTGTGGAGCTGTGGCAGCGATGCAGCCCAGAAGTGTGAAGAAGCTTGAATGCCAGGCGAAGGTGTCAGGCAGGGCTTCAGCCTCGACGACAGGGGTGAGGGAACTCCTGCCAAGCCTAGCCCACCACCTGTTTGGGGATAGCTGTGAGCTGAGAATGTTTTTGAAGCAGACTCCCCAAGAGCAGGGAGCCCTAAATGGGGCTCGATCCCAGGACCCTGGGATCATGACCTGAGCCAAAGGCAGACGCTTCACCGACTGAGCCACCTAGATGCCCCTACATTTTTAAATGGTTGAAAAAAATCAATAAAAGAAGACTATTTCGTGACACAAGAAAATTCCATGAGATTCAAGTTTCAGTATCTACACGTAACCTGTTACTGGAACACAACCACACCATTTGTTTACATGTCACATGTGACCATCTTTACATTACAACAGCAGAGTTGAGTAGCTTGTCTACATAGCTCACAAAACATGAAATACCTACTATGTACTACTTTTCAAAAACTTTGCCCACCCTACTGTAGGAAGTGAACACCAGCCCAGGCAGCAGTTCCCAAAGGAGATTCCAGGGAATACTCATCCTGTGAGACGATGCTCTAGGAGAAAAGAGCTCCCCATTTGAGTAAGCCTGGGCTGCTCGGCCTACTGCATCCCACTCCCTCCCAAGGGGGGACAGTGAATGATAGCCCAATAAAGGCACTGAGAAGTCCTGCAGGAAAGATCCTTATTTTAGTCCTGCGAGTCATTAAACATGTCCACTCCTTCCTGGCATACAGGAGGATCGCGTATCTCCTTGGAGTTAGACGTGGCTGGGAGACTCCCTTTGCCACTGAAATGTGAGTGGAAGTGACATGTATTATCTCTGGGTAGAAGTTCCAAGAGCCAGTGGGTGACTTAACACTTCCCCTTTCCCTTCCCCCCGGAATAGCAACCTGTGAACCTCCATCAGCCTCCATCCTAGAGTGAGAGGAGCAGAGACCCTGCCATTTTGGACATGAAGCAAGAGCAAGAAAACGACCGCTGTTGTTTCACCATTAAAAAACGGATGGGGGGGGGGGCGCCTGGGTGGCTCAGTCAGTTGAGTGTCCAACTCGGTTTTGGCTTAGGTAGTGATCACACGGTTGTGGGATCAAGCCCAAGTCAGGTTCTGTGCTCAGGGTGGAGTCGGCTTGAGATTCTCTCTCTCCCTCTGCCTCTGCCCCTCCCCCACTCCTACTTGCTCTCTCTCTCAAAATAAATAAGTAAAATCTTGAAAAAAATTGGATCGGGGGTGCACCTGGGTGGCTCAGTCGGTTAAGCTTGGGACTCTTGATCTCAGTTCAGGTCTTGATCTCAAGGTTGTGAGTTAAAGCCCTGCAATGGGCTCCATGCTGGGCATGGAGTCTACTTAATAATAATAATTAAAAAAACCCAGATTAGCAGGGGGCACCTGGTGGACTCAGTTGGTGGAGCAACCACTCTTGATCTCAGGCTTGTGAGTCTGACCCCCACATTGGGTGTAGAGATTGCTTAAAATTAAAAATCTAAAAAAATAAAAAAGCGTATGCCACAATCCATTTAAAAAAAAAAATGGTTGGGGCTCGGGGTAGGGTGGGAAATCTCCACCTTCCACTCAATTTTGTTGTGAACCTAAAAAATAAAGGCTATTTTTTAAAAAATGGACTGAGGGTCTGAATAGACATTTCTCCTGAGAATATATGTAAATGGCCAATAAATACATCAAAAGATTCTCACCATCCTTAGTCATGAGGGAAATGCAAATCAAAGCCACAGTGAGATCTCACTTCACATCCAGCATCAGAAAGACAGACAATAACAAATTTTGGCGAGTCCATGGAGAAACTGGAACCCTCATCCCCTGCTGGTGGGAATGCAAAATGGTGCAGCCGCTCTGAAAACCATTCTGGCAGTTCCTCAAAAAGTTAAACATAGAGTTACCATAAGCCCCAGAAATCCTCCTCCTAGGGATACACTCAAGAGAAATGAAAACAGAGGCACCTGGGGGGCTCAGTCGGTGAACCGTCTGCCTTCAGCTCTGGTCGTGATCCCAGCATCCTGCTCAGCGGGGAGACTGCTTCTCCCTCTGCCTCTGCCTGCCGCCCTCCCTGCTTGTGCTCTCTCTCTCTGTCAAATAAATAAATAAAATCTTTTTTAAAAAAGAGAAGGAAATGAAAACATATGCTCACATAATAACTTATACCCCAATAGTCATAACAGCATTATTCATAATAGCTAAGAAGTAGAAATAACTTAATGTCCCTCTATGGATGAATGGATGAAGGAAACGTGGTCTATCCAGGTGATGGCACGTCATTCGACCCTGGAAGAGAGGAAGCCCTGACTCGTGCCATCACGTCAATGAACCTTGAAAACATCATGCTAAGTGAAAGAAATTGGCACAAAAATCCACGTATAATGATTCCATTTATAGGAAATGTCCAGAATAGACAAATCTATAGAGGCAGGAGAATTCGTGGTTGCCGGGAGCTAGGGGAGTAGGGAAAGTAGAGACTAATTTCTAATGAGTCCAGGGTTTGTTTCTGATGACAAAATGTTCTAGAATGGTGATGGTTGTGCAACCACAGGATCATACATTTTCAGTGGGTGAATTTTGCGGTAGGTAAAGTATATCTCAGTAAAACTGTTAAATAAAAATATCTGTAGGTGATAATTAAAAACAAAGATTCTGAGCTTGTTAGTTACGGCCCCATATCCCGGCCCGTGCTGTGTGATACAACTCAGAAACAGGAAGTGCTTGCCAGGACCCCGCAGCCCTTCGCGGGCCTCAGTCCCCCCGTGGTGGGTCGCTGGTGCTCTGAGAGAGCTCCCAAGCCAGGCAGAGCCCCTCTGCCCCACGGGTCCCACCCTGGAGGACAGCTGTGGCTCCTGGCAGCTGCTATGCAGGGAGCAGCTGGGCCCATACGACCCTTGCAGCCACCACCGGACCCTGACGATTTCCCAGTGGGCCAAGCACAGAGCCCCCTTCCCGCAGGCTGGGCCAGAGCCCCTCCTGAGGCGCTTCCGGCTGCAGCACACCCAGGACAGGGGGCCCACCTCCTCGGTGGCTCCAGTCCGGAGCACAGGCTCCTTCCTCATTCTGCACTCACTCATTCATCAGGGGGCCGCTCCACGCCGTCCAGGGCCGGGCGCCGGGGCCAGCACTGCGTTAGCCTGACAGCCCCACGTGCCCTGGAGACCACGGCACGACTCACTCACCTTCCAGCCGACCCTCCAGTCCAGGCCCCAAGTTAAGTGACAATGGTCCACCTCCACTTCCAACTTTCACCGACTCCCAGCCACTTCCTCAGCCTGGCGTGGGAGGCCCTGCGCGGTCTGGTCCCTGCCAGCTTCTCCCACCATGAGTGTGCCTGGGGCTCCTGAGAAAGGAACCTGATCCCAATCGCTCCTGAGACCCGGAAGAGCTGGGTAGCCTGGGCCCAGAGGCCCAAAATGGACACCCTGGGACCACACAGCAGACAAGGCGCCACAGGTGCCCGGCCAGCTGTTTCTAATCTGCTCCCAGCAGCCCTCCCGCCGAAAGCATCTGTTGCCTGAGGTTTAGAATATAAGTTCGTAAGAGCGCTTCTTTCTGGGAATGAGTCTCCTGATTCCCTAGGATACTTCTCTTGGTTGGATGAAGTTCCTACAGCCCATTCTCCCTTTATGCCTTGCCTGCCAGGAAACTCATAGCTACTGTTGATGCACAATTACCAATTGTTAGTGCCTGGGAATTGGGTAAACACATGTCTCCCCCACGTTCTTGATTGCTCAATATTATCTATTCTTATTGTTATGAGTTGATCGCTTCTGACTTTCTGTAGGTTGTTGCTAATTCTTTCTGGAAGACCGAATGGTATAAATCACAGATTACACATAAGGAAAAACCCAGCATATATTTGAGCTCTGTGCACAAATTCTGGGACTATATGGTTGAGCGGGAAGGAGGGCGTGCTGGAGAGCCCCTGCGACTCCTGCCGTCGCCCTGTGGAGTCCGGCAGCCTCCGCCCTGACAATGCAGCAGCCTGTTTCAGGCAGGCCCATCTCCCCACAAGAGGTCGAGGCACCTTCGCTGGGGCCGTGCCCCTGCCCGAATGCCCTTCCCGTTTCTTCTATCTTGGTTGACGCTTTAGGCTCAGCTGCAGGGCATTCTCCACCACAGAGCCCACCCTGATGCCTATTAGCCTGGGTATGCACAGGCAGGGGGTGTCTGGGGCAGGGCTGGGGTGCCCAGGGCTGCCCCCTATGGGAAGGGAACCCCCATCCCAGGAAGATTGGGCTAAGGCTCTCTGAACCTGGGGAAGGGGTTGCCTGGAGAACATGGCGGGGCCCTCCTCCCCACAGCCCTGCCTCCCCATACGTACCCCATGCGCTGGGTGATGCTTTAGGTTGTTGACTAGCTGACCGATCACTGGCAGGGCTGCCACCAAAGTCCCCCAAGCCTCCTACCCCTGGGTTGGGTAGGAGTGTTGGGGCCCAAGGCGGCCCCCAGCATATCACAGGCAGCTCCTCACAGACTCTGAGCGGGGTTCAGGGGGCCAGGGTGTGAAGAAAAAGGGGCCTGGCAGGCCCAGAGCCCAGGATACAGGGGACCTGAGGCTGCAGAGGTGGGGGCTTTGCAGGGCAGGAGAGCCCTCACTGTCGGACACAGTTTGTCTACATCTCGTGCTGCCAGAGAGAGAATACAACATGGGCAGGACTTCGCCCAGGTCACTCACAGGAAGGACCTCACATGTGGCAGAGGGGCCCAGTGTCCTCACTGAGCCCATCCATTCCCTGAGAATGGGCTGGACAAGCAGGGCTGGCTAGGCCTCTTTTATGACCCCCCAGAGTGACCTATTACTTTTCCCTACCCGGTTAGGAACGGCCTCTCATCTCCATTCCCGTCTCCACCAGTCAGAATCACCGCACACTGGGAGGAACTGGGATCACCCCAGAGCTTCAGGTAAGGAAATCAAGCCCAGGCCCCACAGGTGCTGAAGGACCTGCTGACCCTGTAGATGGCTTACTTTTCTTGGTCCTGGGACTGGGGGTTCTAGGGTCCCACCCTTCCCTGTGGCCTGGTCCTTGGCTTAGAGTCTAGCCCAATGGGTCTGGGCACGAGAGGAGAGCACTCGTTACCTACAGACATTCCTTAGGGGCCCAAGGCACAGCCCGGAGGGACCCAGGGCCCCATGGCACCTCAGACCAGCTGACAGTGACCGCAACAAGGTCTTAGAGATCCTAGGGCTGTGGGGGTGGCCTGGAGTCTAAACCTTTGTTCATCTTCTTTTACAGATGGGGAAACCGAGGCTGACCTTGTGGTAGAGGATGACGGCGTCCCCCAGCCTGTGACTGCAGATGAACGGGGCTCTTAGGAAGGAACTGTGTGGCCAGGCAGGGCCCTTGCTGACCCACCAGGAGGGGAGTGGAGTGAGTTGGGCTTCTGCCACCGTGACATTACCACCTGGTCCTGCCAGGGCCTGTGGGTTGTGGCAGGTGCTGGAAGCAGGGCCAGGCCAAGAGAGAGGGATCGTCCTTGTCACTCCCTGGCCCCCCACAGCCCGGCCCCAAGCTGGAAGAGTCTGCCCTGGGCCTCAGCACGTGCCAGGTGACTCTTCCCCCCCCTCCCCTCCCCACCAGCCAGGCCTTCGCTTCCTCCTGAGTGTAATGGAGGGAGGAGCCTGGGCCCCTCAGAAGTCCTCATGCCCCAGGCCCTGCCCCCCCCCCCGGCCCCCAGGACCTTCTGAGTTTATTTTTTGCCAAGAGAAGAGGAGAAAGGAAAGAAAAGAACAGACAAACCCAGCAAGAAGCCAAGAAGCTGTTGGAGCTTCTGGGGCCCTGCTCCATGGTCCAGATAAGGAAACCGAGGCCTAGAGAGAGCAAGAAGACCCAAGGCCCCTGGAAGGCCAGGGCTCACAGTGAGGCTTCCATGGGGTCGCTCCAGTCCCCACTTTGCCAGCGTCCTTTGTCTCCCACCGTCACCATGGCGACAGTTCCCTGCTGGCAAGGCTGGCGGGCTTCTCTGCTGGGCAGCAAGGCAGGCAGGAAGGTGCCCCCAGCAGAGCGAAAACTGTCCTGTCCCCAGGCCACCTGCAGGCCAGCCTCAATCTCCCCGCCAGGCAAATGGGCAGGCTCCAAAGGACAGCCCTGGATGTGCATCCGAGGTGGAGACCTGGCTTTTCCCCCTTGGGGGCTGAGGACAGGACCCAGGAGCACCGGCTGAGTGTGCCTGCGTGGGTCCCTTGCCTGTCTCCCCACTTCCGGCCCATGGCACGTAAGTATGATTCCATGTGGCTGCGGGAAGGCCAGGTGCCAGCTCCTTGCTGGCGACTGTCATTATTCTGAATAAAACGTGGTGACTGGGGTCTAGTTGATTCATTCGTCTGATGCCCAATGCGCGGTGTGCGGGCAGGCCCGGGCGGGGCGGGGCGGGGCAGGACCTGCGGAAGCGGTCCCCCAGCTCCGCGGCTGCACCTGGACCTGAGCATTTCCCACCCAGCGCGCGGCGCGGAGTCCGGAGCCAGAAGTCCGGGACCCTTCCCCTGGCCGAAAGAAAGTCCCTTTTCAGGAGGGCCCTACAGCGCAGCCGCAGAGGGGGACAGGCGGCAGCCCCGGGGAAGGCGCGCCGATGGGCTGCCCCTCGGCCTTGCTGCGGCTCCCGCGCCCGGAAGAGACCCCTTGGCGTCATGCTCTGCTGCTGCCAGCTTGAACTTCCTGATTTTTGAGCAAGGGGCCCGGCCGTTTCATGTTACACCGGGCCCTGCAAAGTACGCAGCTGGTCCTGCCATGGAGGCGTCGCCGAGCCAAGGGAGGGTGTGTGGCCTAATTATTATTTTTTTGAATTGTGTTAAAAATACACATAAAATTTACCATTTTAAAGGGTGCAGTTGAGTAGCATTCAGAAATACACATTGTTGTGTGACCATTGCCACTGTCCTTCCCTGGACTCTGTTCATCCTGCAAAACCGATGCTCTGCCTTCTCAAACACTAACTTCCCACCCCCCCACCCCCGCCCGGCACCTGCTGCACCCACCACGCTGTCTTGAAGCGTTTGACTACGGCTGGAACCTCACATAAGAGGGGTCATACATAATTTGTCCTTTTGTGACTGGCGTGTTTCACTTCGCACAATGTCCGTAAGGTCCATCCATGCTGCAGCACCTGCCAGAATTTCCTTTTTTGAGACTGAATATATTCCACTGTATGGATAGACCACGTGTTATTATCCATTCCTCTGTCCCTGGCTGGACATTTGCGTCATTTCCACCTTTTGGCTGTTGTGAATAGTGCTGCTATGAACACGAGTGTGCAAATATCTGTTCGCGTCCCTGCTTTCAATTCTTTGGGGTGTCTACCTAGAAGTGGAATTTCTGGATCATACGGTATTTCTAGCCAATGGAGGGTTGGCAGCAGACAGGGCTGTGGTCAGACGGGGTAGTTGAGACGCTCACTGGCTGGGTGGCAAATTGACAGTGGGAGGCTGATAGCCCCATGGCGGGCGCATGGAGTGGGACGGAAGGCCAGCTGTGACTCCAGGCCTGCCGTGCACTGGCTCTGGATGGGGGTGTGCTTCACGGCCTCAGGGGTCCAAGGGGATGACTGTACTTTCGGGATTATATAGGTTCGTGTGGGCAGCGCATAGCGTGTGCAATTGTCACTGCTGTTAGCTCGGAGAGCGGCCTTTGGGAAGAGGAGCTTCAGCCTTGTGGAGCTGGGGGAAGGGGAAAGAAGCGAGATGTGGCTGCAGGGCAGGTCCATCAGGAAGGGGTTGGGCTCTCCCCTCCCACAACCCCAAGGCCCCCTCCCCCTCCACGTTCACCTAGCACTGCGCTTGCTCCGGGAGCTCTCTCTCTGGCCCACATGGGCACCCAGTTTTCAAAGCTGGGGATACCTGCAAACATCCCCCCACCCCCTCCTCCTCCAGCGTCTGGCAGGGAAAGCTGTTGGGGACATGGCTGATGCACAGGCAGGTGGCAGATTGGTGGGTACAGCAGCAGTGGCCGCTCTCACAGAACCAGAAAGCAAAACTGTGGGTGCAGGGTTAACAGGCCTAGGGGCTGCTGGGTGCCATGCAGGCCGCAATGGCTGCTCCGAGCCAGACTCGTGAGTTTTATTTGCTTCACTCCGCTTTCCGCATGTGGAAGACCTCACAGCTGTTCACAATGTCCCTCCACTCAAGGGGTGATGGCACAGGAGACAGCCGCTGAGGTGGCGGTGGGAGTGGCCAGAGCCACAGGATGGGCGACTGAGTCTTCACTGAACTAATCCGGAACTGGGCCTTGGCCAAACAGTGTGAAGCATTTCGGAGCACGTAGGTGGGATCAGGGTGACGGCCCTGCTCTCCTAGGAGGTTCTGGTCCTGTCAAGCTTGCTGAGGAGCGCTTTCCCAGTGCTCGGGGATAAAGTCAGTGGAGTCCCCTTCACAGCCTCACCTGACAATACCCTCCTTGCCCTCAGCATTCATTCTGCTCCCACTCATCCCTTCGGTGGAAATTACGAGCCTCAGGCACAGGGCTGCTTCACAGAACAGGATGGATGGACAGAGACCTCCTTCAGAGGCACTCAGGCCATGAGGGCCTCCTGGGTCCCCTTGAGAGCTGACCCTCCCACCTCCTGTCTTTGCTCCTGCAACTCTCCTGCCTGCTTCCATCTCTCCCTCACCTCTTTTGTGTAAGTCCTGTCATGCTCCCCCTCAAACTTCCTTTGGCAAAGCAGTCTGTCCAGCTCCCTGGCATGGTGGGGTCCCCTTTGCGCACGTCTATATTTTCCTGCCCCTCCCCTCCACAGATGTTAGCACAGTCTGAATAGAGGGCCAGCCACTGATTCGTCAAGTAGGTCACACAATCAATTTTTGGAACAACCGGCATTTTCTTCCTTTTATGCAAAATTATCATACAGTGCAATGCACCCATTTAAAGTGTCTGGTTCTGTATGTTTTGACCAACGTATGCATCAATCATAATATAGAACATTTCCATCACTCCAGAATGTTCCTCGGTGACCCCTCCCTGTCAGTCCTCCAGCCCCAGGCAACCACGGATTCACTTTCTGTCCCCAGAGATGAACTTGGCCTGTTCTAGAACTTGCTGGAAATGGAGCTGCGGGGTATGTACTTGTGGGATGAGGACTCCTCCACTCCCTGTGATGCCGGCACAGTTCCTCCGCGTTCATCTTCACGGCATCGGGGCATTCCTCCTCGCGGATACGGCACGTGTGTGTATCCATTCCCTGGTTGTTGGATAACCGGATTGTCTCCAGTGTGGGGCAATCATGAGTACAGCCACCAGCATTTTAAAAAAGGAAATAAGTTCCACCAGACCGTGGTATTTGGTAAGGGGACGCTTCGTTCGTCTCTGTAATTGAATATGTGCACGCAGGCTGCGGGGTAGAATAGAACCTTTCCCGCGGCAGCTGCGGGACCTGCTCCGGGAGCCCAGGGGCACTCCGGCCAGGCTGGGGCCTGTGGGGGTCCGTGCTGCACTCAGCAACCTTGAGTAGGAGTGGGGAGGGTGGTCCATGCCTAGAAAGAGACATCCACCTTGCTCTGGAGACCTGGGGTCAGGCGAGTGGGATTCTCAAAGGTCCCCGGGTGGTGTCTGTGTTGTTGCTGCTCCCAGAACCCCAACTCCCTCTGATCCCACCCTCCTTCTAGGGCCAGAGAAAGCTTGGGGTTCCACCTGGCCTTTGCGACGCAGGACCACTGTCCCCATGGTCAGAACTCCCTCCCCTGCTAGATCCCAAGCCGTGACTGGGGGAGGGGAGGACGCTCTGGGAAGGAGCCCAGATACCCCCTAGGGCCTCAGACTTGGTGACACTCCTTGTCTCTGGAGACATACCTGTGCCAAAATCAGGCTCTCCGAGAGAATAACAAATGAGACTTGGCCAAACCATCCCCGGGAAGAGGAATTGGGGCACATGGCTTGGGCCATCCCAGGGTTGAAAAAGCTCCCAGGCCTGTAAGACAGGAACGAGTCAAGTTACTAGTCAACCACCACATCCCTTCAAAGTGCAGGCTGCTGTGCTTATGACTTGGTTGAGGACACAGGCTCGGAGGCCAGGCCCTGCCACGGAGGGGCTGGAGCCACACGGCAGGTAGTTCAGACCAAAATTCTGCCACACATGCCCTTCCGGTTCAATTGCTACAGACTTCCCGTCATAGTCCAGTGTAGTTACCCCCTCCTAGCAGGAGGGCCCCCCACTGCTGTTTCTGCCCTTCCCAGCTATCTCCTACCCCCTCTCCTGGGATAGGTGTGCTGTTGTCAGGCCTCTATTACAGACGGGGAGACAGGCCCGGAGCGGGTGCACGAGCTGCCCCGGGCCACTCTGCAGTCTGCGCAGGGAGGAAATGGGAAAGCCAGAGTCCGCCTCCAGCCTCTGGCTCCGGACGGAGCGCCTCAGCCCTGTGCCCTTAGAGGTTGCCAAGCCCTGAAGCACCCCCAGAAATCCTTTTTACCCCCACCCCTCCCCACCATTCCTGTCGATCACCTCCGTAAGTCCACCGGATTCCCCTCAGGCATGCAGGCCACGCCGTGGCTGCTGGGTCAGGGACCCCAGCCTGCGACCAGTGCTCCTAGCTGGATGCAGGCTCCCAGGGCACGTTTCTCCCCCAGGAGGGAACAAAAGAAAGCCTGGCGGGGTGTGCAGAGGTGTCCCATCTGCAGCTGAGCTAATAAGAGCAAAACCGTACGCCCGACCTGAACACCCCCCACCGGGGACTGGTGCACAGATGGGGCTGTCCGGGCGCCGGGGCCTGGGAAAGGACTAAGACCGCTCTCTCTGGGTGTCGTGGTGGTGGGAAGAGCGCCCAGACTGATGCCTAAGTGAATACAGCAGGATGCAGACCATGCATGTGGAGTGAGAGACCCTCTGTGTGAGAGAGACCGAGGGACGGGGGGCGGGGGAGGGGTTGACATCAACAGAAACTGGAAGGACAGGACAGGATGCTGGGGAGACCAGACAGCCTAGCAGTGCTGGCCATTGTTGGCTGGTGCCTTTCCAAGACGTCTGGTGCCTTCCTGATGTTTTTACCAGAAGCATTTATTACTTACATTAAAATAAATTGTACAAAGTCTCCCGAATTAGGACCACTTGGGTGGCTCAGTTGGGTAAGCCTCTGACTCTTGGTTTTGGCTCCCGTCATGATCTTAGGGTCGTGGGATTGAGCCCTGCATCTGGCTCCCTGCTCAGCTGGGAGGAGGCAGCTTGAGATTCTCTCTCTCCCTCTGCCCCTCCCCTCTGCTTACACCTTCACTCTCTCTCTTAAATAAATAAATAAATAAATAAATAAATAAATAAATAAATAAAATCTTTAAAAAAACAACAACAAACAAAATCTCCCCAATTAAAAACAAAGCCAAGCCTCGTTGAAGTCTTCAGTCTTCCTAAGCAATGTCTACGGAGAGGGGCGCTCCCCGGGGTGGGGGCCTCTCTCACAGGCCTGTGGTTCCTCCCCCACCCCTTGGCTGGGATCCCAAATCCCCCCTCCACCACCACCACCATGGTCTTCCCCAATCCTCCCAGCCCCTCCAGCTCTGGGCTTCGCTGTCCCCAGGTCGAAGCCCCTGGTTCCCTGTGGAAGTTCCGGTTACCATATTCCCTCCTGAGCCCATCAGCGAGTGTTCCCCTCTGGATCCCTCAAGCCCCTTCCCCCAGGATCTGGAGAGGCTCCTGAGTGCACAGGATCCCTGGGGACTTTACTGTTCCCTCTCAGGGATCTTTTTGCCTCCACCCGTATCTCTTTCTCTATTAATTAATCAATGTGTATTTTTATGCAAGTAATGCAGTAGTTCGAGTATGATATGCACAGAACTCGAAAGGACAGACAGGCCCGTGATGAGGATCAGCAGCCCCTCCCCAGCTGCCCCCCACCTCCAGTCCTTCCCCCTGAACAACCACGTGCAACTCTTCTGGCTTTTTCTGGATTTTATCTCCATGTTTATAAATAACATGTTTGCGTGGCTGTTACTCGATTTCCCAGTTTGAGCCATTATCTACTGACTTCCTTTCACAGAAGATAAGGGTTCGGCTTTCTCAGCACCCTCCCTGCCAGGCACCCACACAGCATGCTCTCCCTGTGACCCCTCTCATTATCAATATGTAACGATTTTTGGCTAAACTAATAGTCAGCTGTTCCATGTAATGATTGTATAAACACTGCTTGCTACTGAGCCAAGAGATGCACTGTGGTTATGTCTTCATTCTGGGTTCTTTTCCTAGTTTTTCTTCAAGTGAATAATTACCTTTGTTTAGATTGCTTCAAAAATGGCTCCCAGAGATCCCCACCACCGTGTGCTCACACCCTTTGTAGCCAGGTTGTGGGTGGCCTTGTGGAGAGGCCTGCAAGGCAAGGAGGACGCGTGGCCTCCAGGACCTGGGTGCAACCACTGGTCAGTAGTCAGCAAGAAACTGAAGCCCTGGGTCCCAGGTAGCAGGGAACCGAATTTCAGCAACAAAGTCAGTGAGCTTGGAGGTAGCTTCTTCCCCAGGCGAGCCTCAGATAAGACTGCAGTCCCAGCAGGTGCCTTGAGCAGAGCCTTGTGGGACCCTAAGCAGAGGACCCAGGTAAGTCACACCCAGACTCCTGGCCCATACAAACTGCAAGATAAATTTGTGGCCATTCCTTACGCAGCAATAGATAACTAATAGCTTTCTTTGTATCCCTCTCTAAGATCTCCCAGTGCTGCAGCAATCTCTCAGTACTATCCACCACTCATCTTGGAATCTGTCCTTACCACTGCCCCCCACTTCCTTCCCAGGAGCCCCTCCTACAGCAATCCATGCTGGCTGCTCCCTGGGCCTGCAGCACAGCTACTGTTGATCGGGTTTCCGCTTTGCCTCTCTCTTCCATTGGATCCTATCTCCTGGATCCCATGTCTTCCTCTTTCTTGGTTTCCTCCCTCACTTTGCTGGGGAACATCCTGCAGCAGCTTCCTGAGAAAGGTGCATGGAAGATTGATTAGTATAATCCTCACAGACCTGAAAGGTCTTCATCCAACCTCATGTTTGGCAGCGGCTTAGTCAGGTATAGACTTAGAAGCCGCAGGAGGCCCTTCCCGCCTCTCCTTTCAGGACTTGAGCTGTAGCAACTCCTGCACTCATCCTCTACCTTGCTGGGTTTTTCTTTTTCTTATCTTCTATCTCTTTATCGTTTAAGTCTACCCTCCAGGGGGTTTCCCTTTTTCCCTCACCCTTTGTTTTTAACTATCATCTTTTAAACTCCACAAGCTCTTGGCTCCATTAAAACAAATATCATTCTGCTTTAATGTCTTCTCTGAGGAGTTGGAGTTTAGTTGACATTTGCCTCTGCTCCCAGAATCATCTCTTTTCATTCCACTTCTTTCTCTCTTTGTGTTGGTCTCCGTCCTTCCCATTGGAGGTTTTTCTCTAATGCCTGGTGTGCCTTGGCTTCTGTGAACACTAGAGTGGGGCACAGACAAGCCAATTGGAATTTCTGGGGTGTGGAAGAATTCCCTGTTGGGTTATCAGGCATGCAGGCAGCTTTTCTGAGCGGTGTACCAGTCAGCTTTGCTAAATTATGTTGCAGTAACAAATGACCCCCGAATCTCAAGGGCATATAAGGGCAAAGGTTCATTTTCACTCATGTTATATGGCGTCTGCAGGACTCTCCAGCTCCACTTCGTGTCTTTGTCATTCTGGGACCTGGGCCAGAGGAGCTGCCTCCATCCAGGATGTTCTCTTCTGAGGCAGAAGGGAAAGAGCAAAGGTAGGACCACATGTCACTTCCACTCTATTTTCATTCACCAGAGGAAGTTACCTTGTCTTTATAGCCAGGGGCAGTGAGTCATCCAGAATTTTCCAGGCATGGTGGTATTGGGTCTCCATAGAAGACCCCTCCAATCCTCTGCCTGGGGATGCAGGTGTGGTTCTTGACCTTCTAGAAGGAGGGCAGGGAAGAGTTGGGTCACTCAAGCACCTTTTCCAGCCCCACAATCATCCCTGCGTCTGCCATGCCTGATGCCTGATTCTGGAATCTCTCTGCAGAGATCACGTGTCTCCTGCAGGAGGATGGGTGGAAACAGGAAGTGTATGGACCTGCCGGGCTGAGCAGCTGGAGGGCTTGTGAGCAGATGAGTTTCTATGCTGTATAACAAATCACCACAAATGAGGCAGCTGAAAATAGCACACATTTATCATTTCCCAGTTCCCAGGAGCTAGAAGTCCCCCGAGCTGGTCCTCTATTCGGGGCGTCACATGGCCGCAATCAGGGGGTCACACACGCTCATCTGGAGGGTCAGCTGGGGGAAGAAATCTGCTTCCGACCTCATTTGGTTGCTGGGGCAGGATTTATGTCCTTGTGGCTGTGTGACTGGGCCCTGGCTCCTTGCCGACAGGAGAATCTCCCACTCCTGTCTTAGACAGAAGTGTGACATCCCAACACCTGGGCTGTGTTCTACTGGTTGCAGTCAAGTCACAGGTCCTGCCTACACCCCCCTGCAGGGGGAAGGGAGTCACAAGTGTGTGTGTATGTGAACATCAGGGGGCAGGAAATCATTGGGCCATCTTCTGTCCGACCTGGTCTCCCAGTGTCCAGCCCCCACCCCACCAGTTTCAGCTGGCACATGGGTGCTTTTCTCAGGACTCTTCTGCTGAGTCCCATCAGTTTCTGTCTCCAAAACTGTTTCGGACCATTCGTCCGTGGTCATCTCTTCTCTTGTTTATGCCTTTTTTTAATTCTTTGCCATCATTGTAATGAAGTTTCCAGAGGAAGCAGAGATAAGCACAAGGTTTATTCTCCATTTTCAACCTCTCCACTCTGCCCCCCAGCTAACCCCCACTCCCACCCCCGCCCAACAGCCTGAGCTTTGATGTGGCCTTCCCTGCCCCTCCTCCACCATGCACGTCCTGCGCCTTCGCAGCCCCAGAGGGACAATGACAGATGGGCAGGCAGACTTCAAATTCTTCATACTCAAGTCTGAGTCAGGGGTATCCCAGGCACACCGTGCTCTTTCCTGACTGTGCCTCTGGAGGTGCCTTCCCTCTCTCTTTCTCTGAAACCCCTCCAGCCCCAGCCCTGCCTCCTGGCATGTCTCCCCGGTGATTCCTACTTGTCTGTGGCCTGGGACCCCTCTCTAGGGAAGCCCTCTCTACGGGGCACACCCAGAACTGGTACTCTCTGTCTGGTTCAGCCCATCACAGCCAGGATCTTCTCGTGGTCTAAGCATCTGCAAAGTGGGTGCGGCACCCGTCCACTCACCAGTCTCCCCTAACCTCCCCAAGCCACAGCAGGGTGAGAAGTCATCCTTGTAGCATTGCATGACGAAGCAAGGAGTTCTTTTCTTCCCAAGCTGGCTGAGCCCTGGGAAGGCACCGAGGCCAGATGGGTCCACTAAAAAAATCCTAATGGCCACACTACACCCCAGCTTAAACCCATTCATGGCTACCCAGTGCTCCTGGGCTAAAATCCAAACGCCTGCGTAGCCCACGACGCTCTGTGGGACCCGGTCTCTGCTCCCCGCCCCCACCTCATTTTTCTTTCAAGGGAGCCAGAGTCCTCCCAGTCTCCTGGCTAACTGCACAAAGCACTTTCTTTCCCTCCACCCCCATCCCTTCACAGATCTGTCACCCTGCAGGTCTCTCAGTGGCTCCTCCTCAGGGACTCTCAGGTCGGCCTCTGTGATGTGCCCCTCCCCTTAGCTTTGTGACACGGACCACCTCTTAGGTATGTCCCAGGCTTTAATCCCGGGGGGGGGGCAGGGCTCTGTCCCTATCATCTCAGGACACCTCCTGAGGCTATCTCAGAGACGAGCCAATGAATGAATGAAGAAGTCTGGAAAATGGAACAGGCTTAGGATAAACAGATAAACTGAGTCAGGTGAGAACTTGAAGACCCTGAACAGCCAGAAGCCAAAAAAGCCGACAGAAGTCCAGTATGGACCTAGCCTCAGACCCATCCAGGGGCTCTGTGACCCCAGGACCATGCTCTGACGCCTGTCCTCCTTTTTCCACCCCTTGGATAAGATCCTCGACAGAGGTGGCCCTGGCAATGCCAGGTCACCAGACCCCCTCCCCCCACTGCTGGGCTGGGTGCTTTCCCCAAATCGGTAGGGAATATGTTGATTGCAGGGCTCAGGGCGGGAGGATAGCATGCCTGCAGGGCAGCTGGGAGGGCTCCCCCGGAAAACCAGGGTGCTCTTATTTGAAGAAGGAGGGATGGAAGTGTGGGCAGAGGCCCCTTCAGGGTGAGCCCAGTGAAGTGGGAACAGCTCTCGGGCCCAGGAGGTTCAGCCCTGGCGGGCTTCCACAGGTCACTGAGCCCAGTGCCTGTGTGCCGGTGCAGGAATTGCGGGGCCGCCTGGCCTTGCTCTAGGCCCCTCAGTGGTCCAGCCCAGGCAGCAGGATAAGAAGCTGGAGCAAGAAGCAGTCTGAAGATGCCCTCCCCATCATGGGCCCAGGGCACTGAACAAAGGACCCACTCCAGGCTAGGTGGTGAGTCACTGAGTGGAGAGGAGGCTTCCGGGACATGGTGGCCCTCAGGACCTGGGACTCCAAGGGTGTGTGCACTGGGGGCAGGGGAGGGATGGGGAGGGACCATACGCACAGGAAACAGCACTGCAAGTCAGGGTCCTGGTCTTGGACTGCCCGACCCGTTTGCTGTCTGTAGAATGGGTCAACAGTCCTCCTCCCTGCAAGGCCAGGGGGCAGTTGGCAGGAAGTGATGGAGGCCAGACAGAGAGAGGGGGTGGACAGCCTGGCTGTGGGAGGAGTTTGCAAGGCAAAGCCAAGGTTTGAAAAGCCATCGGATTAATCCTTCCCATCAGGGTTCCCGGACAGAGTTCAAAGTTCCCACTTAACTTCCTGGGGTGGGAGGAGGAGGGGCGCATGCTCCATGGGCTGGGGGAGCCGCACACGCGCGGGTCCCGGAGGCTCGGAGCTGTCCCCCAGGCCGGTCTGGGGCAGGTGGCGCGATGGCGACGCGTCCCTACCCAGGAAAACCCCTTGCTGGGGCGGGGGCTGACCGAGGACCGCCGGGTCTGGGCTCTGAGACCCTGAAGGCCGCTGAGCCTCCCTGAGCCTCCCTGTCCTCGAGGATACCGGGAATGACACCTGCTGCCCTGGGCCCCGCGTACCCCAAGTGGCTCTGGGCTGGAGTCCAGGCCACAGCAGTCTTTTGGGGTTTGTTTCGTTTCGTTGTGTTGTATTGTCTGAGTTTTTCCCTGTGACTTCGTAGCTGTTAGTATCGGACCACGGAACACCCTCGCCAGGCAGGCGGCGGGGACACTGCTTGGAGGCGCCTGTGATCCGCCCATTTCACCCAGGCGGCAGCCGAGGCTCACGGCGGGGGGCGGGGCCGGGACCTCCCGGGGGCCCAACTTTTCCTAACACAGATGCGCTGTGCGCCCACCTTCACCGCGCGCGCGCTGCGGGATGGGGACCCCTGCGACGGGGAGGGCGCAGGACGGCTTCGGATTTCTTCCGGCCGCACTCCCCGCAGCTCTGCACGGAAGTCCTCCCGCGGGGACGACGGGCCGAGTTTCAGGGGCCCCTGGCTGGTTCGGGAGGGGGGGGTGGGAAGGCCGCAATGGGCAGCGCGGTCAGCACCTGGCAAGGCTTAGCGAGCACCCGAGCCGGGATGAGGAGGGCAGCGGGTCGGGCAGACTGGCCAGGAGGGCGTCGAGGCTCAGAGGGCCCCCCTACAGGCCACGCCTCTGCCTTCCTCCCAGGTCCCGCCCGCCCGTGAGCAGCAGAGAGACGCTTCCTGTTACAACCAGGGAAACTGAGGCCCAGAGAGGTTAAGCTGCCTTTTCAAGCTCAGCAAGCTGGCTTTGAGCCGAGCCTCGAAAGATGGAAAAGATCTGGACGTTTGGAACAGGGAAGGTTGCTTGGTAGGCAAGAGAACGACTCGGGCAGGGCATGGAGGTGGGCCAGGATGCAGGGGTGGGGTGGCGGGGCAGTGAGTAAGGTCCTGCCAGATGGTGAGGACCCAGCAAACGATTCCATCTGCCCAAGGGTCACTGGAGGCTTAGCTGAGCATCTGGGTCGCTGGATGGACAGACAGAATCAAGGAGAGCAGTGAGGAGGTTGTCCAATGTTTGCTGGAGACATTTCGAGGCTGGTCGGGAGGTGAGGGCCACCGGGGAGGCCAGGCCTTGCAGGGTCTGTGGCACCTCGTGAGTGCTGGGAAGTTGGTTCTGGGGAGAAAGTAAATATCTGCGTTTTGATGGGGGCAGAGGGGCTGGATTCTTGCAGCTCTACCTACACAGATCCCTCATCTGCGCCCTCAAAAGGCCTGGGAAAGGTCAGGAGGCGTGGTGGGCTCCCTGCAGGAGGAGGGGCCTCGCAGTGTGACAGTCCGGTCTGAGGGGGTGGGTTGCTCCCAGAGAGGCCGACAGTAGGGGCTAAGGACTGAGGACAGTCAGCAGGGCGCCGGGCAAACGGGTTGGACCGGCTGAGGAGGGGGCACAGCCTTTGGGTGTGGCAAGCTTGCCACGCTCCTGACTCGCTGCCTCGGGGCTGGTGACCTAGGAGGCCACATCCGGGGCGTCAGCCTGGGCGGGGTCTGGGGCGGTGCCGGTCCTGCGGAGAGGGCAGGGGGCGTGGCCACAGCCGGGACGGGGGCCCCACCCCCAGTCAGCCGTCCTCAGCAGGAACCTGACCCCCTCCTCTGCCTCTGTCTCCATACCCCGTCCGCAACTGTCCTGTCCCCTCTGCCTTTCCACAGCCAGGCTGCTCCCCAGAGATGTTCCCTGTCTCCCCCCGCAGCCTCTCCTGGGGGCCTTTCTCGGCCTCACTCTGCCTTCTGCCCCCCTGCTTTCTCACCGCTCCTCAGCCTTCCTTGGCCACCGTTAGACACAGAGCCCTCCTGTGTCCCGTCTGCACCCACTCTTCCTGGAGGTGAACTCTCCTCCCGAAGAGTCATCAGTCCCCTCCGCACGCCCGGCTAAGGACACCTGGAGGGCCAGTTTTGGCCCCTCTGCTTCCCGAACTTCAGACCCGAATAGCTGGCTGGGTTGGGGGGCTTATTGGCCATCTCTTGCAAGGCTCCTCTGACACACCAGGCCCAACCCAGATGCCCAACCCAGCTTCCTCCTTGGGCTCAAACCACGTGGATTTGAATCCCAGCCAGCTCCAGCTCTTACCGGCTGTGGGATTTGAGAACAAACTACTTTCCCTCTATGTGCCCCATAAAATGTGGATAATAATAGTGCCTCCTAGAGTGGTATGAGGAGTCAGTATAAAGTGCTTGGAACAGTGCCTGGCACAGAGTCAGCGTTCAGCTACGAGTGTGTTTGATTCTAAGGAGAAGACCCTTTCCTTACCCAGCCCGACCTGGCCGGCCCTGGGAGACTGTGGTAGGCAGCCCTCACCACCCGGGCCGTCCCACCTCCTCTATTCACGTCCCACTATAATCCTTGCCCCTGGAGTGTGGGTGAGGAGTGACGTCTGGGTCTAGTGACGAGAAAACAGGAAGTGATGGGGTTGTCACTTGTAAGATTAGGTTATAAAAAGAGAGACTTGTGCCTGGGGGGCTCTCTCTCTCTCTCCCTCTCACTCTCTGGTTCTGGGGGGAGCCCACTGCCATGCCCTGAGCAGCCCTATGTCGAGGCCCAGGTGGCCAGGACCTGAGGCCACCAGCAGCCAGGTGCGTGAGCTTGAAAGCAGATCTGTGCTTCAGGAACCTTCTGGAACGTTACATTTTTCTCCAAGTCTTCACAGTTATCTCATCTACACCAAACTCAATGGCAATTTTTCAAATTAATTAACTTTTAAGAAAACTTTCCAAAACATCAATTCAGTGTTCATAACACAGTGACCATCTTTTTGCACTCGCATTTTGGCAGTCGATGTACCATTCAGTTAAAGGAATCCCTTTAACATCTTTTAGGGGTATAAAGAGGTTGGGGAACAAGGCAGGTGACTCTCAGGGGGTAGGGCAGAAGCTTGGGGCAGACGTGGAGCAGTCCCTCTCAGGGGTTCCTAACTTGGGGTGGGTGGGAGGATGAGCTTAAAGGTTCCAGGAACTCCCTGAACATGTACCCATCACCGGCATGGATGGGTATGTCTGGGTTTTGGAAAGGGTCAGCAGCACCTGTCAGCTTTTGCCCATGGGCTTAGCAGAGGGAAGTGGCTCAGTGCAGTGAGCAGATTAAGTGTTATGGTCTTTCCAGTGTCTGGGACCTTTAAAGGCTAAAATGTAGAAAATATCTGTCTACCCCCACCCCCACCCCCTTTTGCCTCTGGATCCCATCAGTCCAAAAGTCTCAGTGGTTGTGCCTCCTAGATACCTCCTGAGTCCCTTTTCTCCTTCCTAGGAGCTCTCTCCCTCCCTCCTCTTCCCCTCCCAGTTCAGTGCCTTCTGGAAGGCCTGACCAAAGTGGGCTCTTCCTGCCCTCCCTGGGCAGCCAGAGGGTGTCTCCTCTGGCTCCTCCCCTTTATATGCCCCTGCCCCTCCCCCCACCGAGCCCCTCCTGCCCTTTGAACTCCAACCTTCCCACCTCACCTAGAGCTTCCCAACTTCAGGTTCCTTTCTCAGCCAATTGCTTGCTCGCCACCTTCCCACCCAGACTGCAGACGGAGACGCACTGGGCCTGCGGCTCTGCTCCTACCAGTCAGATGGCTTGTTAGTCCTCTGTGTCCTACTTGTCCCTCCTGCAAAAAGGGGGCAGCAGTGGCTGTCCTTGCCCTTCCCTGGATTGTTGGGAGGATCAGATAAGAGAGATGAAAGGCTTTGTGAAGGACTGCCATCATCCTTATTATTATTTATTATCGTTGTTGTTGGAAACACTCAGAAACAAGGTGCTCAAAGCCCCGTAGGATGGCTATTAAGAAAAGCCAAAAACTGGGGTGTCTGGGGGGCTCAGTCGGTTAAGGGTCTGCCTTCAGATCCGGTTATGATCCTGGGGTCCCGGGATCAGCCCCACGTTGTCGTCGGGCTCCCTGCTCCGTGGGAAGCCTGCTTCTCCCTCTCCCCTCCCCCTGTTCATGTTCTCTCTCACTATTTCTCTCTCAAATAAATAAATAAAATCTTCAAAAAATTAAAAAAAGAAAAAAAGAAATGCCAAAAACCAGAAAAATTCACCTAGAGTGTCAGGCAGTGTGGGGAGAGGAGGGAGAGGTGCAGAAGACCTGGTTTCAAGGTGCAGCCCATCAGCTTCCAGTGGGGGAGGAGATGCCAGGCCAACTCTCCCTCCTCAGACACAGTAGACACTGCCTGGGGCTACCCTACTTTTAGAGGCCCATGAAATGCTTCCATTTTGTTTAAAATCAGAAAGAAAGAAAAAGAACTTTAAGGGGTGAAGAAAAAATTTTATTCATTTCTATACTAATGAAGTCATAAAACTTTCAGGGGTCCCTGTGTGGCTCTGTTGGTTAAGCGTCTGACTCTTGATTCCAGCTCAGGTCATGATCTCAGGGTCCTGAGATTGAGCGCTGTGTCAGGGTCTGTGCTGGGCGCGGGGTCTGCTTGAGATTCTCTCTCCCTCTCCCTCAGCCCCTCTCCTCCCTTCCACTCCCCGCTGTACCTCTCTGAGAGGGGGCTGCGGGGGCACTAGGAGGGAGCCTTGGTGTCTCTCCCAGCCGACCTCCTGCTGGGACCCCTGCCAAGTACCCCAGCTGCCTCCCTTCACACTAAGGGTTGAAGAGAAGGTGGCCAGGAGACCTCATTTAAGTACAGTGTCCTCCAAAGTGTGTCTGGAAACTCCTGCAGGCCCTCAGAGGCCTGGGGGGTGGGGGGTGGGGGCGCTGAATGCCTTGAGTCTCAGTTTCTCCCAGTAAGACAGGCCCAGAACCAGGAGGAACTTGGAGGCTGGGGGTGGGGTCAGGCCTGTGTGCGCTTCCAGCCTGGCCTGGCGGGCTGTGGGCGTTCTTGGCAGGAGCCAGCCAGTCGGCTCTGGAGGAGGAGCCGATGGTGCTGGGAAGCAGCCAGCTCTGGGGGAAGGAGCAGAACAGCCTCAGGCTCCCCAGGAAGGGCCTCCAGACTCCCAACCCAGGGAGGCCAGACCCCCCCCCCCCCAGGCCAGTGGCCTCTCACAAGGAGCCAGGCTAGGCACGGATGGAGGACGGGAGGGGTGGTCCTAGGTCACCGGTGGTGGTGGTGGTGGTATACCCCTCGCCAGCCTCCATGGCCCAGAGGAGCTCTGGGGCAGATCCCTGGCCATTTCCAAAAGCCTGGGCCTCAGTCTCCACCCCAGTAAAATGCAGGGCTTCTGATCCCTGCCCGCTGCCTGGGCGGGGACGGGCTTCTGTGCACTTGGGTCTGCTGCACTCCCAAGCCTGTCCCTTCAGCCGCTACTTTGACCTCCTCCCCAGGTTGTAGAGGGGTTGCTAAAAGCCTGGACTTCACACCCCAGTTCCTGGGATCCCAGACTCCAGAACCCCAGAACGGGGAAGCCTGGACTGGCGTCTGCCTGGAGCTTGGGCTCTTGGGGGCGTGTGAGATCTTCCACTGTCCTTCCAGCCCTGGCAGGTGACGTGTCACCTCCCTGGACCGCGGACCTGGAGGCAAGGCCAGGTGGAATGTAGAGTTTTCCCAAGGAATCTTGGGGCTCCTTCCCTGGAACCTCCCAGTGTCCAACCCTGGGTGAATGAGTCCTGCCATCTGTGGGGGATGAACCCCATCCCGAGACTCCTTTCACTGCCCTGTGAGGTCAGCAATGCGGAGCAATGCCCCCATCTATGGATGAGGAAATGGGGCACCACAGAGCTCACCCAGCCCCTCACCCAGCCTTCTCAGAACGGGAGGGCAGTGTCCTTAGGGATACTGGGCCAGGGGCCCAGTGAATTGTCTGTCCCAGGCAGAGGGGGGCCTGGCCTCTGGGGCTGCCCAGTGTCTGCAGTTCCCCATTCGCTCACTGCCCCAGCCCTCTGAGGCTCAGTGGCTGCTGAGGCTATGGAAGGGGACCTCCCCACCCCACCCCTCTGGGCTATGTGGGAAGCGGGGCCAGGAACCCTATACACCCCTGCTTGGGCAGCTGGGGAAGGACACATGCTGGGCCTCAGGACAACCGTGGTCATGGGCACATGGCAATGCCCAGGGCCCGTCCCAGGCCAGGGTGGGCCCTGCACCCTACATGGCTCTGCGGGTGCTGGGAGGAGCTTCCTTGACCAGAGCGTGAAATGATATCCTCATTGGATCCTGGACCCCACAGAGCCTCAATGAGCCCCAAATTGGGGCTGGGTCCAGGCCCAGAGCAGGGGATCTGAGCCCCCAGGGGTGGGCCCAGTCAGCTGGCCACCTGGCATAGTCCCTCTCTGGGGCCTGGTGGTCTCTGCTACATAAGACTCTGGGGGACCGAGCAAAGCCCTAGCGTTTCACAGGTCCCCAGGGCTCAGTCTTCAGGCTGGGGAACGGGAACAACTTCACCTCAAGGGCTGTGTTGAGGACCAGCTAACAGCAGGAAGAGCCGGCCTGGTGTGTGGCCTGCTCAGGCCCTCCTTCCCTGCATTAGCCCGGTAGCCTTGGGAATGTGGAACAGGGAACTTGGCTGGAGCCAAGAACTTCAAAGGGGTGGGGCTGGAGGCTGGCATTTAAACATCTGGAACCTTCTACAAAATCCACTGTGGGGCCGGGCTTTGGGACCTTGGCCTCCCACCCCCAGTGATGGAAGGCTGGGCAGGCAGTGCAGGCCGCTGGAAGGCTATAGTTGGCCTCAAGTGAGGGTTCTGCCCATGGCCTCTTTCTCCATAGGTATCCTGGGGGCGCAAGGTCACCCTCGACCCCAGCTGACCTCCTGGGCCAGTCCGTCCCCACAGCCCATCTCTGCAGATGGCACCTCCCTCCCTGCCCAGACGCCTCCTGTGCTCCCACTGCCAGGTCCCGCACGCTGCTCAGTCATTCTGTCGCCTGCCACCCCTGAACAGGCATTCCTCATGCCTCTGCTTATGCTTTGCCCCCCCAGCCGCACCTGCCCACCCTGCAGATCTCTGCCTGTCCCTCCTCAGTCAGAACGTACCTCCTCGTACTGTGTCATCAGAGCTCCTGGTAGTCACATCAGCCAGACCTCCTGTTCACCTGCCGTCTCTCCCACTGAGGCAGGCAGCCCTGAGGGCAGGCCCCTCAGCTACCCCTGGGAGCTGAGGATGTGGTACCAAGGGCTTCCCAGCAGGCGCCTGTGGAAAGCAGGAAAGCCTGAATGGGCAGAAACACACCAGTCCCACGTCATCCCCATTTTACCAATGAAATGAGCTCAGAGAGGTTAAGTGACTTGCCTAAAGTCGCACAGCCTTGAAATGGCAGAATTGATTTGAAGCTGGGTCAGTGAGTCTTGAGCACTGGGCCTCCCTCTGGACCTCCTGGGGCCCTGACAAGATGCAGGTGGAGACCCTGTGGCCATCACAGCTAGGCTGACAGAGAGAGGAACAGAAGTGCTAGGTCTTGGGGCGCCTGGGTGGCATAGTGGTTAAGCGTCTGCCTTCGGCTCAGGGCGTGATCCCGGCATTATGGGATCGAGCCCCGCATCCGGCTCCTCCGCTATGAGCCTGCTTCTTCCTCTCCCACTCCCCCTGCTTGTGTTCCCTCTCTCGCTGGCTGTCTCTATCCTGTCGAATAAATAAATCTTAAAAAAAAAAAAAAAAAAAAAGAAGTGCTAGGTCTTGTTGTGGGAGGAGGACCAGCTGGCCCTGCTTCCTCTCCTGCCTGAGGAAGGAAGTTGTCCACATCAGGAACCCACGAGAGAGGGGTTCAGATACCAAAAGAGCAGGTGGGGCCGGGGCATGGGCCTGGGCCCACTAAGACCATGGAGGCCCCTGTCAGTCTTGGTCCAGGGGCCTGGCTGGGGGCAGGGTGGGACCGCGGTTCCGGGCCTTGCATCCCCGAGGGGAGGACTGTGTTGGGCCTTCCTGATGCTCGTGTCCCAACCAGCACCCTGACGTGTTCTGTTGTTTACTCCAGCACCCCCCCCGAGGTCACCTGTCCACAGCAGTTGAGGCTTACGGATCAGAGGACCCCCGAAGACTTCCACCAGCCCTTTCCCCCTCAGAGTGCCTGTGTGGGGAATATAACGGAGGGTTTGGGTGGGGGTGCCAGAGGGCAGGCAGGTGGGCTCTGCCATTCACACCAGCCTCACCTGCATGCCCTGTCCTGCCTCTGCCTCACCAGGAGAAGCCAGGTGCGCACTCGGCCTATTTGCAAGGCTGCCCGGTGGCCCGTGTCCTCGGCTATGTCAGGGCCGGCTCAGGGGGCCATAGAGCCTTGATCCCTCAGATTTCCTGCCGTTGTCCCAGCTCACACTCAATGCTAATCACACGGAGAGCTTTCACTAAGTTCTTACCTAAGCTGTTCTGAGGGCTGTTAGGAAGGATCTCGCTCAGGGCGCCTGGGTGGCTCAGTCAGTTAAGCACCTGACTCTTGATTTCAGCTCAGGTATAGATCTCAGGTCTCAAGTTTGTGGGATCGAGCTCTGAGTTTGGCTCCATGCTGGATGTGGAGCCTGCTTGGGATTCTCTCTCTCCCTCTGCCCCTCCTCCCGTGTGTGTTCTCTCTCTCTCTGTCTCTCACTTTGTCTCTGGGGAAAAGAGAAGGAAAAACAACAAAGGATCTCACTTAACCTCACGGGTCCTGGTTTTGCAGATAAGGAGTAGGAGGTACAGAGAGGTTATGTGACTTGTCGGTGGCCACGCAGCTGGTGGGTGTAAGACTCCGGGTTTGAACAAAGGTTGTCTGGCCCTGTTCTTAACCACTACGGTCACATGTCTTTTGTGTGAAACAGCTTGAGCCCCCATCTCAAAATTGGGAGAATGTCCTTCTTGCCTCCCTGGGCCCCTGACTCTGTCCCACAGTAAATCCAGGCACTTCTGGTGCTTCCTCGGGCCTGGAAAATGACTAAGAAATCCGCTCCATCACAAGTACACGCTTCCCTGCTGCCTGACTGCTGGGGTCACCCCACGGAGGTGGGGGCCAAGGGGACAGGAAGAGAGCAGCGTGGGGCACCTCCAAGTGTCGACTGCCTGCCTATGCCCTTGGGTTTCAGACACCACACATTCCCTGACCCCAGCCCCAGGCCTGGATCACAGCAGGAAAAAGAAAGCCATAGAAGGCTTTATGAGGAAAAGCAACATGCTATCCTCTCCTGTCCCCCCAGAGAGCCATTGCAGTTCCTGGTGGTCACCTCACCCCCCTGTCCACTGTCCCTCCCCACCAGGCCTCCCTGTCCCTTGCGCATGGCATCCATCCCCAGCTTGGTCCTCTATCCCTGCCACCTTTGTGACCTTTGTGTCTGTCCCCTCAGCTGCCACCAGTCTCAGGAGGACCTGGGCCACCCCCTCCCAGCCCCTGTCACCCTGTCCTCCCCCACAGCGTGCCCACCTTGTCTTCAGGACCACGGCCCTTCCTGCTGGTTAGATTCCAGGCACATCCAGCTCACACCCCTAACAGACTTCCAGGCTGTGTTCATAGGTTTGCAGGTTGAAAATCAATAATCAGGTTTAATGCTCTTGCAGATCTGTAAACCTTGGAACAGGCAACTTTCAAACAGGATCCTCTGCTAGCCTCAGTGCTAGCCTCCCCCCAGCTCCCTGCTGCAGGGTCACACAGTGTCAGGGCGCCAAGAGGCCCTGGAGACAGCCTTCCTATGCCCCCATTGGAGACAGCACCCTGCAGCCCCAGGCAGGAGCTCAGAGAAGCTATGGGACTTGCCCAAGGGTGCACAGCTCGCTGGTGGTAGCAGAGACTGCTTACCGTCCTCCAGGTTCCTGTCCCCACCCCACCAGCTCCGGTGGTCCAAGAGAATAGAACCCCTGATAATTCACCTGGGCATTTGCGGCTTAGAATTAAGACACTTCTAAGTTAGTCAAAGAAGGACAAATACCATATGATTTCACTCATGTGGAATTTAAGAAGCAAAACAGATGAACATAGGGGAAGGGAAGGGGAAATAAAATAAGATGAAAACAGAGGGAGGCAAACCGTAAGAGTCTCTTAACTATAGGAACAAACTGAGGGTTGCTGGAGGGGAGGGGGGTGGGGAAGGGGTAACTGGGGGATGGACATTCATATAACACTGGGTGTTATATGAAACTGATGAAGCACTGAACTCTGCCTCTGAAACTAATAATATAGTATATGTTAACTAAATTGAATTTAAATTTTAAAAAAGAAGATACTTGTGGGGTGCCTGGGTGGTTCAGTGGGTTAAGCCTCCGACTTTTTAAAAAGGATCTTATTTATTTATTTGAGAGAGAGAGAGTGTGTGAGAGAACACAATCAGGGGAAGGAGCAGAGGGAGAAGGAGAAGCAGACTCCACGCTGAGCAGGACGGAAATCAAGTGCGAGCCAGCAGAAGGTGAGTGCAGAGTTTATCAAAGTCACAGAGTGCGGGTATAGACAGAGTGTCTGGGGGATGTGGAAAGGAGAGAGTCTGGTCGTAGCTTGAGGTTCCGGGTTTTTTATTGAGGATGGTGGCCCCATGCACGTGTCTTCTCAGGCATCCAGGAACAAAGACGAGTGGTTAGGTATCCTCGCTAAGTCGTTTATGCCCTGGAGCCAGGGGGCTTGGTGAGTCAGTGGTCCTGGAAATGATGACCCACCTGGTCACTCCTTAGAGGTTATCTGTTGTGCTGGAAAACTCCAAAGAAGTCGGTAGTCCTTGACCTTTATACGAAAGACGTACATTACCTGTTCTGTAGGGGGTGTTTGAGGCAGTTGTGTAGGTCCTAGCAAGAGTAGAGGCAGCAAAAACAGTTTTCTGGGGGTCCTTGCAGGTGTCCTGTCTCACTCCTCCCCCTTCCTCTACCTTTCCTTCTGTGCTGTCTGGGCCACTGGCCTCTCTGGGCTTAAGTTCTGCCTTCTGGCCCTGCCTGCCTCCCTCCCACACTGCTGTGGCTCAGAGATAACCAATGAGCAGGCCCTTGGGGCAGGAGGCTGGCGTTCATATTGCCAACCTGGGGGGCTTGGGAGGCAGCCACGAATGACCCCCTTGCTGGCCTGTTCCTGTTTCAGGGGACTTAACCTTTCATTTGGTGAGTCATCATGAAACTTGTCACAAGGTAGGCTGGTCCTTTCTCCCGAAGTGGCGGATGGAACATAACCTTCTTGAATTTTCCCACCAATGTTTCCTAAATTGCAGAGGCCAATGAACTCAGAGAACAGGACTTGCTACCAGCACAAAATCCCTCGGTTTACAGAAGAATCCTTGTGGGTGTGGTGCTCTGCCCCCTTAATATGGGAATGAAGTAATGATGTTGAGTCATGAAGAAGATTTAAGCATTAACTTGCTTCCCCGCCTCCCACCCCAAATGTCTGAGTCAACCTGATGCTGTGGAAGCTGAGCCATGTCTGTCCTGTGGCGACTCTCCCCCCACCACACACTCCTCGTTGAGGAGCAAAGTTGTAGGAGAACGTGAGTTCTGTGGTCAGAGTAACTGGTTTCCAGTTGTGGCTCCGACCCTGCTGGCTGTGTGACTCTGGGCATGTCACTTAACCTCTCTGGGCCTCCATTTCCTCTCTGCTTTAACTCCCCAGTGAGGCCAATACGGGGATGGGGTTTGGGGTAGGGACAGTAGTCAGGATGCTGTTTCCTTCCCTGGCACAGAGCAGCCCCTCCAAGAACCTTCAAGTGGATCTGTTGAAGGGCTTCGCACTGGGCTGGGACACCATGTCCGTCAGGAGCTGTCTTGGGCAGACTCAGGAGCCCGGAAAAGCAGAGTTAGCCAGGCCAGCCTGAGCGGGCCGGTCCTCTACCCCCTGCTTCCAGGAAGAGGCCACTGGGAGGGCGTGCTGCCTGGTAAGGCTTCTGTCCAGGGGCCGCTCCTCTCCTGCTGCCCTGACTTCAGGCTCCTCAGCCCACGGCTTAGGACTGACGGGGCCCTGCGGGAGAGCCTGCCCAGCCACTGGAAGCACGAGATTTCCCACTGGCGACTGTGATGTTTGCAGTGAATGAAGAGCCCAGATTTCACGCATCGGTCTCCAGGCCGGGCTGCGTGAGGCCCTTCTGGCCTGGTGCCATCGCTCGCCCGGGAGACAGACTTCGGTTGAAAGGCGCGGAGGCTCTCGGTTGTCTCGGTGTGGGGATCCCGTGCAGGAGGGGCTCCCGGGTTCGTGGAGGAATTCCGGCTTTTTTGAATTGTGGTAAAATGCACATGACATAAAATTGACCACTCAGCCATTTGTCCGTGCAGAGCTGGGTGGTAGCGCGCGCGTCCCCGGCTGCGGCAGTCGTCCCGCCGGCCGGCTCCAGACTCGCTCTCATCTTCCCGAACTGCAAGGCCGCCAGTGTTGAACAGGAGCCCCCCTGCCCCGCTCCCCTCAGCTGCTGGCTCCCCCCGATCCACGTTCCGTCTCTGTGAACATGACGACTGTGTATCTCGCAGGAGCGGACTCAAGCGGGATTGGTCCCTCTGTCACTGGTCCGTTCACTCAGCACGACGCCCTCGGTTCAGCCGTGGTGCGGCCTGTGTCCCGTCCGTTTCCTCACTCTTCCAGACTGACGCAGTCCAGTGTGTGGACAGGCCACGTTTTGTTTATCCATTCCCCTGGGTTTTTAAACATTTCATGTATTATCATTATTTTTAAAGATTTTATTTATCTACTTGACAGAGAGAGAGCCGGAGAGCACAAGCAGGGGGAGCGGCAGAGGGCGAGACAGAAGCAGACTCCTTGACGAGCAGGGAGCCGCCTGAGGATCAGGACCCTGGGATCACGACCCGAGCCGAAGGCAGCCACTTAACCGACTGAGCCCCGCAGGAGGCCCTCGTCTGTGTTTTACAGATTGTGTTTTATTTTAACATTTTATTTATTTGAGAGAGAGACAGAGATAGCGCGAGAGAGAACGAGCAGGGCTAAGAAGGAGAAGCAGGCTCCCCCCGAGCAGGGAGCCGATTCGGGGCTCTCCTGGGATCATGACCTGAGCCAACACCGCGCTTAACCGACTGAGCCACCCAGGCGCCCCCTCATCTGGTTATTACTATTTTTTTTAAAGATTTATTTGAGAGAGAGAGAGAGAAGCCGGGGGAGGAGCAGAGGGAAAGGGAGAGAGAGACTCTTAATCCTTTTTTTTTAAGCTGTTTTATTTGAGGGAGAGCGCGCCGCGCACGAGGGGGGGCAGACCCCCAGGGAGCGGGGAGCCAGAGGCAGGCTGTCAAGTGGGAGAGCTCGGTCCTTGCCTCTCGGACTCAAAGAATGAGCCTCGGGGACAAAGGAGAGTGAGAAAGTGGTAGACGTTTACTAGGTGAAGATACAGAAAAAGCCCTCCAGAGTGAGAGGGGTCCTGCCAGGGTTGCCCCTGAGGGTCTCCAGGGTCGGCCTTGCACAGAAAGCTAGCCAGGGAACTAAATCCTTCCAGCATTTCTACCCATACCACCACTGAGCAAGGAGGAGTGGTAACCCCTTCAAAGCCTTACTTCCTTTTCAGGGTCTGGCTGCTCCGCGTTGGTCACAGGTGATTATCACGAAGACACCCACCCCACGCGCCGAAGGTAGGGGGGTCCCATTTGCCCCCTTATCCCTGGCCTCCCCACACCTCCGCATCTGGGGGATTTCTGTGAGCCTGATCGATAACCCCATTGCTCCCTGCCCAGCCCCGCTGTCCCTTACTCAGCTGATCCCGGGACCCCGGGATCAGGCCCTGCGCGAAGGCAGGCGCTTCACGAGAGAGCCACCCAGGTGCCCCCAGAATCTTAATCTTAACCAGGCTCCACACCCAGCGCATGCGTTCCATTCGCCCTTGGAGCTCACGACCCTGAGATCACGACCTGAGGTGAAATCAAGAGTCAGACCCTTAACGGACGGAGCCACCAGGCGTCCCAATCCATCACCTGTTGGACAGCTGCGTTTTCCCACCTTCTGCCGGTTGTGCATAAGGCCGCCATGAACATGGGCGTGCAGATGAGCAACGCTGTCTCGGTGCTGACGACTTCATGTCACCAGGTCCTGAAGCAAACAAGCGCACCGCCCGTGGCCGTGAGAGCTAGTGGGCCGCTGAAGTGATTCGGGTGATTTAACGACGCCCGCTCAAGGCTGACGGTGGAGGGCCGCGTGGGCCTGGGTGCGACTTGGGTTTGTTTGAGAAAGTCTGAAGGGGGTCAAGCGGATGCCTGCCCCCGGCCTCTCCCCCAGCCTCTCCCTCTCCAAGGCCCAACCATGGCCTCCAACCTGCTCGCCCTCCTCGCCCAACTGGAACCCAGAACAGCCAGAACTCCCACTACCCCACAAGTCCCGCTGGGTCTGTTTTGACTGAGTCCCAGGGAGGCATCGGATTGGCTCCGCTCTCACCAGGCCGTTCCTGATTGGTCACTGGTCAGTCTATGGCTGGGCTCACCCTGGTCAGGTGTCCATTCCTGGTCCAATCAGCGGTGGGGAGGAGGGCCCACCTGGGGCCTGCGGTTCTCCCAGGGGTCTATGCAGCAGGCAGAGACACCCCCCCCCCCGCCCCACCTCCTGAGGTTTGTCCTGCGCACCTGCTGTTTAACAACGTCCCTTGGCGGTGTGCCGGGAGGAGACTTGGAGGGCCCCGGGATGAAGGTCAAGGTCTGAGCTGACTGACCTCTGAATCCTAAGCTTGACCATAACCAAGGGGGGTGGGTGGGTGGGGGAGCAGTCCTGCCTCTGGGCTAAGCCTCACAGGTGCCCCTTCTAACAAGGCACCTGCGTCTTGGCGCCTGGGGAGTCGGTTGGTGTACGGATAGGAATAGGGGTGTGTTTTGGGGGGTATCCCAAGGTCTCCCCAGATGCTGCTCTTCTCCTGGGCCCTCCTGCCAGGGCCCCTTTTTCTCACTCAGAAACCCCCACAGTGAGGACTTCAGCTCCTGTGCTGTTTTTGACCTGGCCTCAAGTCCTAGGGTGTCCTCTTTGGGGTCTAGGTCTCTGCACCGACTCTTCAGTGAGTGTCTGCGCACAGGAAACTGTGGGTACCCCTGCCCTTTGGCTCCAGGCTCAAGTCAGTGCGACCCTATGCCCACCCCCAGGCACACAGTCTGTCTACTCCCAGGGGATCTACCCTCCCTGAAGCATCTGCCTGGGGGCTGGGCCCCACCCCAACAGAGGAGCGTCTCTTAATTGTCCGCGGCTAATTGTACGTTTCACCTGCGCGGCTGGGCGGGGCCTCTCCTGGGCCTTGAGCTTGTTATTGGAAGGAAACGGATTTCCCCAGTTTGGGAGAATGCAGACTTGGGGGTGAACCCATCGTGGTTTCGGGTATTTATCATTCTCGGCAGGTCTCATTCCCTCAAGGAGAGCTTGCTGTAAACAACTCAGAGGGCACCCCTCCTACCCAGCAGGGGCTCCTGACCTAAGGGGCGCAGGTGGCACACTGCAAAATACACAGGCCCCTAGGGTTTAGGGCAGAGACCTGGAAGGCTCAGGCTGCCCCCAGCACCGTGGGGTGGGGGGCCCTCCGGAGCCACAGGCCACTCCCTAGGCCTTGGCCTCCATTCTTTGTCTTTTCAAGAACTATACTGATATATACACATTATTATCATCATTATTATTATTTTTAGTAGGCTGCACACCCAGCATGGACCCCAGCCTGGGGCTTGAACTCACCATCCTAACATCAAGACCTGAGGGGAGATCAAGAGTTGGATGCTTAACCAACTGAGCCACCCAGGCGCCCCTCCTGATGTATGATTTAGACACCATAACATCCCCCCAGGTGTAAGGGCACACGTCAGTGCTGTTCAGTAAATGCATGGAGTCCTCAGCACGACTCCGGTGTAGACCATTCCATCACCCCCACGAAGTTCCTTGTGCCTCTTTGCAGTCAGTCCCTGCTCCCACCCCCAGCCTCAGGCAATCACTCACCTGATCTCCGAGTCTGTGGATTTGCCTCTTCCCTACGCTTCAAGGTCACAGAACCTTGCAATATGTAGTCTTTTGTGTTTGGTTTCTTACTTTTAAAAAACTTTATTTTATTGGAATAACAACACCCTCTTAACACAATTTTTAGCGTACAATACATTCGTGTGGACTACAGGTGTGTTTGGTTTCTTGTCTGTATCATCATGTTTTTGAGGTTTACCCCCCGGCGTGTGTCAGGTGCTCATTCCTGGCTGTCGCTGGATCATTTTCCACGGTGTGGGTACACCACACTTCCTTGATCTATTTAGTGTGAACAGGGGCTTCCATTTTTTGCTCTCATGAACGATGTTGCTGTGAATGTCGGTACAGATCTGTGTGTGGGTCTAAGTTTGCATTTCTCTCAGGCAGGTACATAGCAATAGGATTGCTGTGTCATACAGTAAGTGTGAGAAACTGCCGAACTGTTTTCCAAAGTGGCCACACCATTTACATTCCCACCTGCAAGGTGTGAGAGTGCCAGTTCTCCACAACCTTGTCCACAGGGGTGTGGTCAGTCTTTTCATGGTTAGACTTTCAAATAGGCGTCTAGTGGCGTTCCATTCTGCTCTAACCTGCATTTCCTTTTTTTTTTTTTTTTAAGATTTATTTCAAAGAGAGCACAAATTGGGGGAACAGGCAGAGGGAGAGGGAGAAGCAGACTCCCCACTGAGAAGGGAGCCCAACATGGGGCTCAATCCCTGGACCCCAAGATCACGACCTGAGCAGAAGACAGATGCCTCACCGACTAAGCCCCCAACGTGCTCCTTTAACTTGCATTCCCAGTGACTGGAACATCTCCTCATGTCCTTGTTGGTTAGCTGTATATCTTCCTCGGTAAAGTCCCTTTTCAAATCTTTTTCCCTTTTAAAAATTGGGTCATGGGGCACCTGGCTGGCTCAGTCAGTGGAGCGTGGGACTCTTGATCTTGGGGTTGTGAGTTCAAGCCCCACATTGGGTGTAGAGATTACCTAAAAATAAAATCTAAAAAAAAAAAAAAATTGGGTCATGTGTTTTATTAAGTTCCAAGAATTCTTGATATAGTCTAGATATATGATTTGCAACTATTCTATCTCAGTTTGTAGTATCAGTGGTATCTTTTGATGTGCAATATTTTTAATTTGTATAAAGTGCATTTTATTAATTTTTTCTTTTACAGAAAAAAATATAGACTATCTAAGACCTCAAAAAAATAAGACCTCTTTGCCAAATGCCAAAGTCATGAAGATGATCTCCCAAGTTCCTTCTTGAGTTTACCTAATTTTCCCTCACCCCCCACTTCCTCAGCTTTTTCTTCTCCCACTCCTGCACCCCACTTTTGACTGCCTCTCTCCCCACTTTTGTCTCCTTTAAGCTGTGTTTTTGTTTTGTTTTGTTTGTTTGTTTTTTAAGTAGGCTCCCCATGAGCGTGGAGCCCAGTGTGGGGCTTGAACTCACAACCCTGAGATTAAGACCTGAGCTGAAATCAAGAGTTGGACGTTGAACGGACTGAGCCACCCAGATACCCCCCCTTTTTTTTAATTCTTAAATCAAATCATACTCCACAAGGGTGGGGATCTCTGTTTTGGTCACTGGTGAGTCCCAACAGTGCCTGACATACGGTGGGTACTAGGTGGATACGTGTTGGGTTCTGTCATATTGTTCCTTGGATAGTGCTGCATTGCATTCGGGGGAAAAGTCCAGCAGCATCATTAAGGCCCAACTTGATCTGGGCCTGTGCACCCTGTCCCCTTGCCCACTCCTGTCCTGCCCTCCTGGTCTTCTCTCTAGTTCTCAGGTGTGCCAAGCTTACTCCCAAATCAGGGCCTTTGCTATCATTGTTCCCTCTGCCTGGAATTCATTCCCTCTGTATTCCTCAGCTCTGACGCCTGTCCGTCAGAGCTCAGCCTGTATGTCACCTTCTTTGAGAAGTCCTCCCTGGCCACCTCGCCTAAAGCAGCTGCCTCATCCGCCATGTCCCATCACACTATCACATCGCCCTGCTTTCACTGTCCACAGTGCACCATCTCCAATCAGAAAACTTCGCAGTTAAATAAAATCTTAAAAAAAAAAAAAAAAGAAAGAAAGAAAGGGGGGGCGCCTGGGTGGCACAGCGGTTAAGCGTCTGCCTTCGGCTCAGGGCATGATCCCAGCGTTATGGGATCGAGCCCCACATCAGGCTCCTCCGCACGCTATGAGCCTGCTTCTTCCTCTCCCACTCCCCCTGCTTGTGTTCCCTCTCTCGCTGGCGGTCTCTATCTCTGTCGAATAAATAAATAAAATCTTTAAAAAAAAAAGAAAAAGAAAACTTCACAGTTAATACCTTTATGGAGTGGTTGGTTGTCCTCCAGGCTCCATGGGCAGGACAGGAGCAGGGAGGAGAATGGAGCTCCTGGCCCTCTTTGGTAAGCTCTTCCACCTCCAGGAGCCCTCCTTGGTTATTCTGGCCCCTGGAGGTTCACCATCTCCTCTGTCTTCGTTGCTTTCCCACTGCGGTAAGCTGCGACGTCGGTGGCGCCCGATGAACCACGCTTCTTGATAATCCACATTGACTCTGGGCTTGGCCACGTCCCTTGTTGGGGCCAATGAAACGTGAGCAACTGTGATGGAAGTAGAGTTTGACAAGCTCTTGCACACTGGGGCTTGTTCTCCATGGAACCTAGCTGACGTGCCGTGAGGAAGGCCAGGTCAGCTGCCTGGAGAGGCCAAGGAGGAGAGAGCCGACGAACCTGGGATGACAGCCCGTGCTGGCTGCCAGCTCAACTCCCTGTTGACGCACACATCTCCTGCAGGCGCAGGTGAAACCACCGTGGGTGTTGCCCTGGCTGAGCCTCCCGCTACTTGCGGCTGTATCCATGAGCTCAGCTGATGTCACCTAAAGCAAAAGAACCAACAGGCCAGTCCAGAGAATTGTGAGAAACAAGGAATCATTGCTGTTTCCAGGCACTGGTGTGGGGCTGCTTGTTACACAGTGATAGATAGCTGACACGCTTGTGGAAATCTCATTTGTCTCTCGGGTTGGTGGCCTAACTACAGCCTACTCTCCTCACTCCCTGTCCATCACTCTGGAAGGTGGGCAATTCTCCCAATCACCCCCTGCTCCTTGCAGCCAGGAAGCCTCTCCCACGCCTTACTGGCCTGTCTCCTTGCCAGTCCTGTCCTGTGTTCCTTCCACAGTGGATATTAAGAAAAGCCTAGAACTTTAGTGACACTTGGCACAGCTCCCCATTGGGCAAGTGTAGGCAGAATAAGGGGACCCCTCATCTCCCCCATCCAGATAGCACTAGACCCTCAGTGGGCTCCCCAAGTCATGTCCTGGGGGGATGGGGGTCCCTGCAGTGAGAGCAGAAGACAGGCCTGGGACACAGTAACACAAAAGGTGGCCCAGCAGCAGGCCACAAGGGATGGCTGGGGTCCTGGCCGGCCACTTCCCAGCTGCGCGCCCTGTGGCCCGCTCGTTCCTCAGACCGCTCTCCTCTCGGTGTCTGCATGGGATCTGCATGGGCTGGATATGTTGAACCCTGGCCCGAGAGGCTCATAAAAGTGCCCCTGGGAAGAGTGAGGAAAGGGCCAGTGTTGTGGGACAGGGAAGCCCCTGGGGGGAGCATTCAGGACGCTGGCTGTGTGGACCACGTTCCAGGTGGAGGGAACAGGTAGTGCGAGGGTGTGTTCCCTCGGGGACGGCCGAGGCTGGGCCAAGGGCTCGCCCAGGGGCCGCTGCGGCTTGCAGGCCATGGGGGTGCAGAGGCCGGGCTGGCTGCCCTGAGGCTGACACCCGGTGAGGACAGGGGGCAGCGCTCGGCCTCACTTCCCAGACCCGGAAACTGAAGCGCCCCTCGGCCTCTTCCGCTCCCGGAGAGCCGCCCTCCTCACGCGGCGGCCCGCGGCCTACGCGGGCTCCCGGACGCGGGAGGCGGGGGTGGGGGGTTGGGGGGGGCAGGCGGCCGGTTTCCCCACCCGGGTTTCTCGCCCCTCCTCGCGGGACAGTCCGCCCCGCCCTCTACGCCCCGGGACTTCCGATTGGCGGGTCAGGGCAGCGGCGGGCCCGAGCCCCGCCCACGGGGGAGGGGGGCGGGCAAGCGAGCCTGGTGCCCGAAGGGCAGCGGAGGGCCGCAGGCGTAGAGTGGGCAGCATCGTGGCTATTTCAGAACGAAGACTGTGACCCAGAGGCTTGCGGAGGCCACATAGCGAGTGGCGAGCGGGGTGAGGTGTCGGGGGTGGAGACCCAAGTCCGCGGTCCCCGCCGCCGGGTAAGGGCGCTCAGATGTCCTTGCCCCCGAGCGACCTGGCCCCGCGCCTTCGCGGGGCCTGGGACCAGCTGCAGGCTGCCAAGACGCGCGCGGCCGCCAGGGGGCGGTGTCGGCCCGCGCTGGGCGCTGGTAGGGCGGGACCGCACCCCTGCCCGCTCTGGTCCCCTGCGCCGACAGAGAAACTGAGGCCGAGCCCACACTGGCTCCGGCCAGTGTCTGGCCCCCTCCCCAGGGCCGCGGGGCGGTGCCCGACAAGGGGACCCAACTTCCCAAGTCCTGCACCCGATCGGTGTCACAAACCGCGTCAACGTCCCGGTCCGTCCATGCACCTGCTTTAGCCCCTTGAACTTGTTTCCCCTTGAGTCACCACAGAGAAAGGTTTTCTTCGGATACAGGGATCCAGACTCCCACAGCTGGGAGACCTTGGGAAGGGGGAGTGTTCCCACGCTCAGTGGCACACAGGGGCCACTGTTATTGTGACCTGTGTCACCTGGGCCAGGCCCGGGCCTATGGCCTCAGTGTGCCCTTCTGCCTCACTTCTCTGCAAGCCAGAACTCGTTACTGATGATGGGTTAGTGGAAAATAAGGCGGAAGGCTCAGACAATGGGAGGCTGTGCTTGTCCCCATAGCCCTGGGTGTTCAGCCTCCAGTGAGGATGTTGCTACCGCAGTCCCGAGGGCTTGGCCAGATACCTCTTGGCCCTTAGGGGTCACCAACACCCTCAAGGTCACACAGCCAGGCAGCTGTACTGTGTGCCCTTGGTGGGGGGGTGGGGAGAGGGGAGGAAGCAAGCTCAGCCTTCGGCATTCCCCACTGCTTTCTTTGCTTGCCAACTCCCCCTCCTGCCGCCTCCGTCCCCAGGGCAGCTGGAGCTGGCCTCCACCTGAGGAGCCAGCTCTGTGTCTCTCCGTCTGCACTTGGGCTGGGCCTCTGTTGAAATCTCTGCCTTGTGCTTAGGGCTTCCTAGTGGCGAGGACTCTGGTGCAGCCTGGCTGAATCATGGACTTCCTGCTCCCAGCCCTCCAAGGCACCTCAGGCATCAGGACCTGCCCACACTCCCCACAGCCAACCAGGCCTGCTAGGCTCCCACCTCTGCCTGCTCCCCCCACCCTGGAGTGCCTGGACCCCACCCACCCACCTAACTCCTTCTCCACTTAGTCATCAGCATTTATGGGGCACCTACTATCCTCCTGCAGGGGCCGGCCCCTCCCTGTGGTCTGACAGAGGAGAATCCCCCAGGAGCGCAGGACAGTGTGGTAGGGACCCAGAGAGGCTGGGGGAGCTCCTGTAGTTAGGTGACACCCGAAATGAGGCCATGAAGACTTCTGGGGACTGGCGTCCAGGTCAGAGGGAATGGCATGAGCAAGGGCCCCGGGGACCTGAGCACTGACGGTCAAGGTTCCTGGTGGAATGTGAAGGGGTCTGCCCTGAGGCAGAACAGGGGTTTTAGTCTGAGATGGGCAGCATCTTGAAGCCAGGAGGCTCTGAGCAGAAGAGGGCCCTAGCTGACGTGGCTTTGACAGGATCCCTCTCAGGCTGGAGCTGAAAATGGAGCCACGAGAGTGGGGGGCAGCCTCGACCTGGGAGGTGGGATGGAGCACTGCAGACTGGTGGGGTCAGAGTGTTTGGACATGGAGCCCAAGGGACTTGACTGATGATGCAAGGGGCTGCATGACTCCTCATCTCAGATAACCTCCTCCTCCTGGAAGCCTCTCCTGCCCACTCACCTCTGGTCTTCAGAACAGGCTCTAAGGGCCCGTTTATTGGATACATGAATGATGAAGCTGCTTAGAAGTGCTGGCTGACTGCCCGACTCCCCGGGCCAGGGATGAAGGGGCCCTGACCCACCACCCCAACTCACGTCTGAGGCCTCCCTTCTGTGAGTGGAAGAGACTTCCAGGAGGAGGGGCCGCAGCTTTCATTAGCTCTCGCAAAGGAGTCTGAAACCCCAAAGGGGCTTGGAACTCATGGAACCAGCCTTCCCTTCTTGGGACAAGATGAAGCTTGTTGGTTCCACCTCTGTGGGCAAAGCCCTGTCCCTTGAGCCTCAGTTTCCCTATCTGTAAAGTGGGCTGACAAGCCAAACTACGTTACTGGGCAAGTCAATGACATAACAGGCCATGAGACGGCATTTTGTCAATGGGAACTTCCTCTTTAAAAACTTATCTTGGGGCGCCTGGCTGGCTCAGTCAGTCGAGCACATAACTCTTGACCTCAGGGTCATGAGTTCAAGCCCCATGTTGGGGGTAGAGATTACTTTAAAAAAATGTACCTTAACTACACAAGTAATATCTGAGTATGTACCTCTTGTGAAAGATTCAAACCACAAAGAAGGTACAGAGAATAAAAACGAAAAGGGTCCCTTTCTCCTTTTTGCCGATTCTCTCCCCAGGAGGCACTGCTGGCGATAGATCAATGTGTGGCTTCCAGCATTTTCCAAACAATATGTATGCTTTTTCTTTTCACATTTTTATGTTGGGATATTTAAAAATGAATCCTAGCAGCTCAGTTGCCTCGGCTAGCTCTGTGCCAGGCACAGCCGTGTCCTGTGAGAGCTCAGTTTCTCCTCAGGACGGCTCTCTGTGGCAGAGGCCATTCCTCTCTCCACTTGACAAACAAGGAGCTCAGGCTCTTTCACCCATGGCCCCAACATACTGTGCACCGGTCACAGGGCAGCCATCATCATTATGCTGGGATGACAGGACTGTCCCAGGTAAGTAGTCTCAAGTGTCAGGGCTTTCTCAAAGGACGGGCCTGGCCTCCAACTGGCCTATGCCAAAACGAGCATCCCCTGCTCATTTTGTGAGAAAGCCCAAGATGCAGCATGGCGGGATCCAGAGATCCCACAGGGACCCAGGGGTGCCATGGGAACTGTCTCACTGGGGGTGGGGGGGAAGAGGGTCGTCTCAGGCAAATGAGGGAGTTGGTCCCTAGGCTTCAGGCTCCCACAGTCCTCTCCACAAGCCCAGCAGAGGCACAGGGACCAGCTGCGTGTGGCAGAAACCAGAGCTGGGAAGGGTGAATCGTGATGATTTAAGCCATTCCCCCTCAGACGGTCACCTAGGTGGTTTCCAGGCTGTCATGGTTAGAAATGCGGCAGGCACACTGCCTCCTTGTTGCCTGTAGTCACCTGTATTCTCCTCAAAAGTTTAACTCTGAAGTAGTTAGACATAAGATAGGAAATTCAGTCTAAATTCTTTCATAAAATTTAAAGGAGTAAGCAAGTGAACAAAACCCACAGTAGTGATTACTGGACATGGAACTTGTTGGCGTGTGGGCCAGTACTTCTGTGGGATGAGACACCCACCCCCAAATTGCTTGACCCAAGTACGTAGCATCTACCCTGCTGGGGGGGGGCCCTCAGGGGTGCCCTCCCCTCCCTTCCCCTGCCTGAGATCAAGGGCCTGATTCTTCACCCTGTTATATGTTTGCTGATTTCTTACAAAGCTGAAGACCTTCATGTGTTTATTAGCCGCTGCGTGAATTGCCTATTCATGCCCCTTGCCCATTTTCCTCCTGGGTTAATCTTTCTCACTGGATTGCCAGAGATGTTTACACCTTCTGAGTGTCAGTCCTTCACTATACATGCTGGACTCTTTGGTTCCCAGGATATCACTTGTCTTCCCTTGGTTTTATCCTGTCTTTGGTCAGTATTGGCATTTCAAGCTGAGCCTTGAAAGACCAGTTGGATGGCGTGGAGAGTTCTGTGGGAGAGCTTGAACCCGAGTGCAGATGGGGACAAGCCCAGCTGTCCAAGGGGAGAAGCTGGAGGGGCAGGAGAGAACACCATGGAACGGGCCCTTGGAGGCCAGGTGGGCTCTGGCCCAGCACAGCCAGGTGAAGTCCAGGACCCAGGTGAGGTGGGGGCAGGAGGTAGGAGGTTCCCATCCTCTTTCCTGGTCCTGGCCATTTCACATTCTGGCCTTCCCCAATCTTGCCCTTCCTTTTGAGATCTGAAAATCCACCTGATTCATTTCACAGATAAGAGACTGGAGCTCAGACAGGTGGAGTTACTCAGCCTAAGTCCCCACAGCTGGTGAGCAGCTGATTAGAACCCAGCTTGTTTGGCACCAGCCTCCTCCCTCTACCTGTAGCACACACCCTGAACTGGGCTCCAAGGCCCTCACTGACTCTACCTCCCTACCTGGGCACACCCAGATGCCCTGTGGGACAAGCTCTCCCAGGAGAGAGGAGAGTGGGTTTGGGGTTGGGTTCCAGAGGGAACATGACAGGGTCAAAAGTCAAACCCCATACCAAGAAGGCAGTGGCCCTGCTCCAGGCCTCCTCAGTCTCTCCATCTTCTGCCTACTCCCTTCTGCCCCAGCCACCCTTCACCCCCTCCAAGTCCATCCTCCCTTCCTGAGGGAAGCTGCCCTTTTGCACCCTGTTCACACTGTTCCTGAAGCAGTCTGGCAAAGAAGTGGCTGTGGAGGGTCACACCCAACCTTGGCACCTCCTCCCTGGATCTGGGCCCCAGCATGGCCCCCTAGTAGGCATGGGCAGGACGTTCACAGCTAGCAGTGCTGGAAGAACATACATGGGTCCAGGCACAGGGGGTGAGCTCCCACCAGCAGAAGATGCCCCAGCGACCCAGAGCAACCCAGAGCGGCACGTACCCTTGAGGATGAGTCTAAAAGTAACCTTAGGAGAAGAGAGCAAGTGGCTGGCTGTGAGGGACGGTGTTACAATGCTAGCTGCCACCGAGGGAAAGACCCAGGGATGGGCTGGGGGCAGGACAGTCACATGGGCCTTTAGATTCATCCACCTGTTATTTCTTAAACTGGACCATGGCTCCCAGGCATTCATTATGATTATTTTTGTATGCCTGAAATATTTCACTAACCAACTGACTTCCAAACCCCTTCCACCTTCACTTCCAGATCCTCAGGACAAACCCTAGTTCCTTGCCCCAGCATTCAAGGCCTGGCCCCTCCCTGTTGACCTCTGCAGCCTTCCTCTGCCACTCCCAGACCTTTGCTCCAGCCGTGGCTCAGCCTGGAATGCCCTTCCTCTGCCCTACCTGGTCTTTCTGGTTAATCCACGTGCACAGGAAGCTTCTAAGTGGTGGAGAAATGGGGTCAGATACGACTTTTAGAAAGACGCCTTTAGGAATCCCAGTGAAGAGCGCACGTTGAAGGGCAAGGTGAGGAGGGCATGGAGAGGTGGAGAGAGACCTGCCCTGAGGCCAGCTGCACACTGTGGCACCCAGCCAATGCCCTCACATCCTCATGCCATCTGTAGTCACGGAGATGGAACTCCAGCCCTGGAAGAATGAGGACAAGCAAGCAAGGAGGCTCAAGCCTTGAGCCCCAGGTAGTTCACCGGGGGCACCATTTCCTGAGGATGTCTTCCAGGGCTTGGGGGCTCCAAAAGGCCAAACATCAACTCCAGGATCTCCATTCGGTCCCCCCCCCCCATACTCAGAGATGCCCACAATGGGAAAGCTAGGACAAAATGCAGGGAAACTGGGGCCCAGAGAGGTCAGCAGGGAAGAGCTGAGGTGAGGCAGGTGGATCCCAGATCCCTGGGGCCAATGACCTAGTGTCTTTAAATCTGGTGGTGGCCATGGACCCCAAGAGCTTCAGTGCGGGCCTACGAGATCACACCCCGCCTAGATGGGGCAGGGCTACCGGTGCGGTCTCAGCATGACCTTGGATGCCTGCATGTGTGGCACCCCAAACCTTGGACCCTTTGTGGAGAGGCTGGGGTAGCTGGGGCCCAAACCCCCACAAATGTCTGAAGGAAAGTAGGGGAAGCACCTGGTTTCCCTTCTGGCTGCTCCTCCCTTGGAGGCTGTGAGCCTCAATCTCCTGGTCTGTGAATTGGGGCTCATAACTCCCACTGCTACCAGTTGTGAAAATGAAGTGAAATCAGTTACGTTTAGCATAGAGACTGGGCCACAGGACGCGCTCCTAAATAGCTGTCGCACGCATCCACCCGCTCCCTGGGAACGTCGTCCTAGAGCAGGGGCTCCCGATGCCCCGGCCCTGGCCGGACAGAACGCAGCTGGGGCCCTCGGGGATCACAGCTCTGCCTCTTGGCCCCTCCATGTACAGCCGGGCAAACAGTCCCGGAGGTCTCCCTCAAGGTCATAGAGGGTCAGTGCAAAGGGGAGGCGGAACACGACTCCTGGGGTGACGAGGAAGGCACGAGTCCGGAGCCCGGGCGCCCAGACTCGCATTGAGCGTGGGCTCCAGTCGCCCTCCCGAGCCCTGGCCCCCGGCCGCCCGCCCGCCGCCCGCCGCCTGCGGCTGGGAGCCTTTCCGCGCTCGCGGCTCGGGTTTCCTGGAGCCCCGCCCCCCGCGCGCCCTCAAGTTTCTCCCAACTTTTCCGCGGGTCCTGCTGGGCGCCCCACCCACCGGCTGGTGACGTAACAATGGTGCAGCATAGCGACCAATGAGCGGCGACGGGGTCCAGCAGCGCGGGCCAATGGCGGTGGCGGACGGTCCCGCGGTCCTGCCGGGCCGGGGCCGCACTGCGCCGCCCGCCGCCCGCTCGCCCGCCCGCCGCCGGCGCCGCCGCCCAGCTCTCGGGCCGCGGCGGCTCAGACCGCGGCTGCGGCGGGCGCGGGCGGCGGCGGCTCCTTCCTGCCCGCCCGTCTTGGGACCGTCTCCTGTGCTCCTACCCGCGGGGGAACAGAGCGCGCTCCGGCCCTCAGCGGGGACGGGGACGTCAGGCCCCCGGCCCCGCCGTCCCCCACGGTGAGTCCCCCCTTCCCTCGGCCCGCTCCGCGCTCAGTCCCCACCCCGGGCAGTCTCCCCTGGCCGCCGCCCCCTCGTGTCCCCTGGGCACATGCACACGCAGGTGCAGCCTTCACTGCGCTGGCCACCGGTCGGCAAACACCCTGGCCTCGCCCCCCGCGACCCGCGGCCGCCGGGAGGGGACGGGGAGGAGCTGGCGGACGGCCTGGGCGCACAGCCCAGCCCTCGGTGGCCCAACCCCCCATTCACGGAGCCGCGGCCGTGACTCGCTGCCCAGTGACGTGGGGCGGCCCAACTTTACGTAACCCTCCTGGCGCCCCACGGGTATCCACACTGGGTACATACACCTGGAACGCAGAGTCCCAGGCTTGGGGGGTTGCTCCGGTTATGGTACCCCCTGGAAGAGCACTGTGGCTGCAGCCCACCCCCACCGTGCCCGTCTCTGTAACTTAGTTACCCAGTGTGTGTGGACGCGGCCTGTGCGCTGACCCAGCCCCCTTGTGACCAAGGGCTTACCCTTGAGGGAAAGCAGTGGGGAGCTTGGACCAGGGTCAGGGGTCAGGGGCCAGGGCTCAGATTGGGGCGGGGGGACTCAGAGGGCAAGGTCAGGTAGGGATCAAGCTGGGCTCCCTGTGGGTTGGGGGTCCCCCCACTTCTGGAATGAGCCCAAAATGGGAGGGAAGAAATCTAGGTTCTAGGCCTGGCTGTACCATGACTTGCTGACTGACCTTGGACAAGCTTGCCCCTTGCTGGAATATGGGATGACTGTACCTGCTTCATCCAGTAGTTGGGAAGATCAAGAGAAGTAGTAGACCTGGAGGGGATTTGCTGTGAAGAGTTGTGCTCACGTTTCTAGGTTGATTTTGTTCTCCTGCCTCCTCCCAGCAGCCAGGGTTGTTGATATCGAGCAAACATCATGTTGGGGTGGAAGGCTCCACCCCATCTCAGCCTGCTGGGGCTCAAAGCGTGCATTCCTCCCATCCCCTTTCTTACAGATGAGGAAGCTGAGGCTCAGAGAAGGAAAGTGATACACTCACGTCCTGTGGTCGGAGTCCAGGAACCAGGTCGGTCTCGGTCTAGAACTCTGACCCTGCCTGGCATGGGGGGAGGCTCTAGGGGATCCTATCTGTTGTCAGGGGTCAGAGGGATAGGGTCGTGGTTAGGTGGGGCTTGGACCAGCTGGAGATGTGGATTACAACATTCTACCCCCCCACCTGGTCTTTTCTGTTTGGGGTTGGATATACCTGGTCAGCCAGGTCAGCGGGTCCCTGGGCTGGAGGAAGTGGGGGAGGTTGGTTTTCAGCTTGGCCTTGTCTGTGAGTGGGGCTTTGAGGGGAGGGGGTAGGGAAAGGCATCTCTAGCAGAGGTGCCAGAGAACAAGACACAAGAAGGTTGGGAGATCAGGTGCAGCTAGATCAAGGATGTGAGAGGTGGTCCAGGGTCTAGGAGAGAAGGGAGCTGTGAAGAGTAGCGGGAGCTTCCGGGCGGGTGGGGCTGTGGGAGCAGCCGGGGGAGCCTCACCGTGATCCCCTCCCCGCAGGTGGTCAGCCGCCAGGCCCATGCCGTGAGGCCCGGAGGTGCCCCGCCGCCACCAGCATGCCTTGGGACGCACGGCGGCCCGGGGGCGGTGCGGATGGCGGGCCTGAGGGCGCAGGCGCAGCGCGCTCCCGGGCGCAGAAGCAGTGTCGCAAGTCGTCGTTCGCCTTTTACCAGGCCGTGCGCGACCTGCTGCCCGTGTGGCTGCTCGAGGACATGCGCGCCAGCGAGGCTTTCCACTGGGACGAGCGCGGCCGCGCCGCCGCCTACTCGCCCTCCGAGGCGCTGCTGTACGCGCTCGTGCACGACCACCAGGCGTACGCGCACTACCTGTTGGCCACGTTCCCACGCCGCGCGCTCGCGCCACCGAGCGCCGGCTTCCGCTGCTGCGCGGCGCCCGGGCCGCACGTGGCGCTGGCCGTGCGCTACAACCGCTGCATCCTGCGCCGCATCCTGCGCACCGTGCGCGACTTCCCGCCCGGGCGCGGTGCTCGACGGCGCGCGCTGCAGCCGTGTGGAGGGCGGTGGCACGGCGCTGCACGTGGCCTGCGAGCTGGCGCGCCCTGAGTGCCTCTTCCTGCTGCTCGGCCACGGCGCGTCGCCCGGCCTGCGCGACAGCGGCGGCCTGACGCCACTGGAGCTGCTGCTGCGCCAGCTGGGTCGCGACGCCGGGGCCACCAACGCCGCCGCTGGGGCGCCCGCCGCGCCTGGGGAGCCACGCCAGCGCCGCCTTTTGCTGCTCGACCTGCTGGCGCTGTACGCGCCCGCCGGCGCTGCCGGTCCTGCCCGCCGAGAGCTGCTGGGGGACCGGCCTCGCTGGCAGCGGCTGCTGGGCGAGGACAAGTTCCAGTGGCTGGCGGGCCTGGCGCCACCCTCGCTCTTCGTGCGCGCTATGCAGGTGCTGGTCACCGCCATCTCACCTGGACGCTTCCCCGAGGCCCTGGACGAGCTCCCGCTGCCGCCCTTCCTGCAGCCGCTGGACCTCACGGGCAAGGGCTAGACCTGGGACGGGGGAGCCCCCCTGGGCGCAGGATTTTTGGAAAATCTATTTTTCAGAGCGTTGTACCCAGCACTTTACATATACTGATCTCTGTACGGGAGAATCTCTGCTTCGTATGTTGCGTGCATTGCGGGCTGGGCTGGTGGGCCCCCCAGCTGCAGATTTCCTGGGGCCGGCAGAGCGCAGCTCCCCCACTTCCCTCCCCTTTTTGCAAGGGTTTAAGGGTCATGCGACTCTCTAGAGCCAGGCCCAGCCCCTGAGGTCGGTGAGAACCAGTGTCCCATCTTGATCTAGAGCCTCCGGGACTAGGTGTCCCAGAGGGAGTGACAACTGAGCTGAGCACAGGAATTGGGCAGGGGCAGGGGGTGTGGACTGACGGGCCTGAGTGCGGGGACCACGTGTGCAGAGGCAGAGCCAGCAGGTCCAATCCTAGGAGGAATTCCCCTGTGCATTGGGCACCTGCGGCCGTGTAAACGCCCATGTGAGGCAGAGGAGGACAGGAAGGCCTGCTCTGCTGGTGCTCCCTGCCTCTCCCCCATCCCACACCAGCCCCCTGCCGGTCCTTGGGTATCCTTGTGACAGCTACCACCAAAGCTAGTGTATCCCAGCCTGGACTTGTCCCTGTCACCCCTTTTGCTCTTTCCTGACACGTAGCAGGCACCTAGTCCTGGGGCTCCTGCTTTTCTCACCTCTGCTGTGAAGCCCCTGGCCCCCTGCTCTACCCTGTCTTCGGGTGGGGTTAGATGTTCCTTCCTCCAGGCCTGACCACCGTCCAGCTCTGGGTGTGGGCTCCTATGTGCCCCCGGCCCAGCCCCCAAATGCTGTTAGGTGGTGCCTATGGGTGACAGGAAGGCTGTAGCACCCAATGGGCAAGGGCTCTTGGCCCAGCCAGTGGAGCTGGCTTCTGCCGGAAGGTTCTGAAGATGACCTGTTAACAGATGTGCCACTGCCTTTCAGGACAAAGGGACTAGCTGAAGAGCTGGGTCTGTGCCCTGAGGAGCCCTGAGCCAGGGAGGATGGCCAGGCGGCCCTGCCCGGGGAATTCCACTGGTCTATGAAATTCAACCTGTGCTGGCACGGGCTGGAGGGCCACGATGTCCTGCCAGGAGCAGAAGGCTAAAGGTCTGCCCAATGGTGGGAGGAGGGGAGAATGGAGGGGTGCACGGCCCAGAGGCTGATCCTGGATTGCAGGTGGGAGTGAGGACTCCTCCCCTCCTGCTGTGTGTCTTGTGGGTCAGTTAAATAGCTCCTCTGAACATTGACCCTTGGGAGCAGTGTATACTAACCTCTCTCCCAGCTCAAAACTTGGGGCATCAGGAGCCCTTGGCTCCTCCAGGCAATCCCAGGTCTTCATATCAGCGATGCCATTGTCAGGGGGAGGGCTCATTGCCTTTGGGGGTGGGTGAAGATGGAGACAGAGCGGCTCAAGGTAGCAGGTGACTTCCGGGCTCTGGGCCTGTGGAGGCACTGGGGAACCCTGGGTGCCTGGTGCCACCAGCAGCCTCTGCCGAGAAAGCCCAACAGGGAGCTGGGCCTGCACACTTCCTGTCATGTCTCCCCAGGCCCAGCTCTGTCCCCGGAAGAGCAACCCTCCTGGGCCCCCTTCCCTTCCACACTACAGCTCAGCTGCCCCTTTGAGGCCCCTGGGCTGTGGCTGGGGTGATGCGGAGGTAGGGGAGCTGCCCTGCCTTGGGGCTCCCCGGGAGGCCATGGAAGGGGAACCCCATAGTACGCACTGTCAGGCAAGCAGGAGGCAGGACCTGGGCTGGATCATTCTGGATACCACAGCCTGGGGGCCCAGCCTGAGCACACGTTCAGGGGAAGTTCTGGGGCCCAAGTGGGGTGGTTGGTTGGTGACCAGGAAGCAGAAGCTGCGGGGACTGCTCCATCATTTGCTGGGTGACTTTGGGGCCCACTGGAGGCCCCTTTGGCCCCTAGGCCTTGGAGGGCTGAGGGCAGGAGGGTGGCGTCTCGGGACACTGGCCCCTGATGTCCTCCTCGCTGTGGGTGGGTGGGACGTGGTCCGGGAGGGTAATGGAGTTCACACTGCTTGGAGCTGCACTGAGGGCTGCAGAAACCAAGGTCAGGCTGGCATCACTGCCCGATGTCAGCGGAGTGGGGCCGGAGTCCTGGCACAGCTCCCACTGAGACTCAGGGGACGCCTGGCTCAGGGCACTGCAGGCCTCTGAGCACAGAGGACCTGGGGAAATGGTGCAGGGTGATAAGTGAAACCTCGGGGTTATCTGGTGGCCACGGCTGGCCAGAGGGAGGGCAGGAGTTGGGCAGGAAGTACCTAGCGCTGGGCTTATCAGCCCCAGAAAGGGCAGCCAGCGTCTCAGCTCTTGGTCGTTGGCAGGTGGCCTTGGTGGCTTCGCAGAGGCAACTGCTCTCTGCCTGGAACAAGGCCCCCTTTTCTCTGGAGTGAAGCACACTGGTTTGCGTGTTCGGTTCACTCATTCCAGTCTTTCTAAGGAAAAGCTGACTGCGGCCAGTACGGCCACCCCCCAACGCCCGCCCAGCGGCCCAGTGAATCCCAGCCTGTTGGAGCTCAGGGGCCAGACTCTTGTTACCCCACATGGCTGCTGCGGAGGACAGGGGAGGGGGGGCCACTCCTGCACAGAGGGGTCGTGATCTCAGCCGGGGACCCGGAAGGGACACCTCGGGACCCCCGTGCTATTGGGCGGCCTGGGGGAGGTGGCCAGGAGGGCGGGGGAGTAAGGGCCTCGCTCTGCCCCTCTGGCTGTGGTGACATGACACAACGCGAGAGCCTGGCCGCACGCGGGCTTCAGCCTGATGTTACCTTGATGCAAATGACGTCTGATTTCCCTTCCTCCCGATTGCTCCACCGGCGTCAAGCTGCCGCACGGAGAGCAAGATTGTCCGGTTCGGAACAAGGATGCTTCCTGGCAGCCGGGAAGGAGGGAAGCGAGCGCAGTCGGGGGACGACCGCGCGGTATGTGCGCCCGCTCCTGGAGGAGGGAGAGGCTGCTGCTGTGACCCCCGTGGTTCAGTCTGGCTGCAGTTTGAAGTGGACGCACAACTGACCTATGACAGATGCACAGACTTGATGTATTTTTAAAGATGGAAAGAGGCCTTTTTAAAAAAAAATAGGCTTTACACCCAACGTGGGGCTTGACCTCATGACCCCAAGATCAAGAATCACATGCTCTCCCCACAGAGCCATCCAGGTGCACAGACCTTAAATGTGTCATCTGAGTTCTGACAAACGTCTACACACATGGAACCACCACCCCAGTCAAGATTGAGATTTCTGTCTTAAGTGGTTTTTAAAAAGAATTTCTGCTTCTGGAATTCATGCTCCAGGGGGAACACCAGAACTGCAGGGAAAACCAGGGCAGGGCGTGGCTGGGTGTCCACGTGGAAACGTCATCCCCCCCCCCCCCCCCCCCCCCCCCCGTGGCTGCCAAATAAAGGGGCAACACCTGCCATCGTCCCACCAACCAGACAACCACAGCTAGCATCTGGCTGTCTTTTCTTCCAGTTTCTTCCATGCACATCTATAAATACAAGATTCTTGAATACATACTTTTTTACATACGTGACATCAGATCACTTAAGTAATTTGAGTATTTTTAAACTTACTGTAAGCATTTTCCTATACTGTAAAATGCTTTATAAACAGGGTTTCTCAGAAGTCTTTGGTGTTTGTGATATTTGACTCACTAGTGTTGACGGCATAAGGAGTCAATGTTAGCACTGTTTTTATTTATTATGAAATAATACATTTACAAGCTTTGAAAATTCAAAGGACACAAAAGGGTCTAGACCACAGGCAACCACTGTGACCAGCTGTGTAGGGAACTCGTTTCCTTCTGCCCCTCCTGTGCCCCTGGACTGATGAACAGCTGCAAACCCACCGGAAGTTAGAAGGGTGCGAGTACACGGGCGTTATGTGGTTTCCCTGTCCCTCTTCTCTCGCCCTCTGTATGGTCTTTGGCCAAACCACGCGGTTACGCACTGCCGACGGTGAGCGCCCACGCAGTGAAGTCGTGGCCCGTTTCCCCCAGGACCGCTGCTCTGTGACAGTGGCGCCCGACGGCGTCAGGCCGCTCCTGGAGGCCAGGGCGGGGGGTTCTCTTACCATCAGCAGGTGGGCTGCACCATACGTCTCCCTCCAACTTAGGGTTTGTTCTTGAGGACAGGTTTCCAGAAGTGGTTTGTGGGTTTGCAGGTTTTACGGTTGCTCCCCTTGCTCCGTCCGCGCCCCGCCTGGGTGCCAGGCATTTGCTGAGTGACACCCTATCATTGGTGTCCATAGGAAAAGCCTGAGGTGTCCTCCGACTGGTGTGTACATGTTTTTAAGGTATATATGTAGCAATTTCCCCTTTTAAGTGCAATTTTAAATTTATAGCATTTTAATATTTTGAGGAAATCAAATCTATGTGCTTATTTTCCTCTGTGGCTTTTCCCATCACTTTTGAGTCTAGAAGGCCCTTGCCATCCAGAAATGATACACTGTTCCCCCTAGTTTTAAGATTTTTTTTTTTTAAGTAGGCCCCACACCTGCATGCATCCCAACGTGGGGCTTGAACTCATGACCCTGAAATCAAGATCTGAGCTGAGGTCAAGAGTCAGACACTTAATAGACTGAGCCACCTAGGCGCCCCTGGTTCAAAGATTATTTAATACATTTAATAGTTATTTTGTCCACATAATGAAGGGGTGGGGCCCATCAGCTGTGACCTCACCCGCCCGTCCCCTCCCCTGAGCCTTCATCATGCTGGCTCCCTGGGGGCGGGTCGGCCGCCTGTCGTCCCACGCCATACTTAACTTGCCTGCTGCTGTCAGCACTCTTGGTAATTCCCACCTGTTTCTTCCCAGGACAGTGAGGTGGCATCACACGGCGCTGGAGTTCCGCAGAGCTGGGCTCCAATCCCAGTGGCCCGTGTGACCTCCAGCAGGTTCCTGAACCTCTCTGAGTGTCACTGAGGCTGACAGTATTTCCCTCAGGGGGCTCCAGGCGCCTCCGGAGCGGTGCAGGAGCCCCAGGCACACGTCTGGCAGTCGGGGGCACTTGTGGGCAAGAATGTTATTCTGGGACTTCTTCCCTGCCTCCCAACAAAACATGCCAGTGAGGGTTCTTTCTTTTTTCAAGATTTCTTTATTGGAGAGGGAGAGGGGGAGAGAGAATGAGCAAGCGACAGCACAAGAGCAGGTGGGGGAGAAGCAGGCTCCCCACGGAGCAGGGAGCCCAACGTGGGGCTCGATCCCAGAACTCCGGGATCATGACCTGAGCCGAAGGCAGACGCCTCACTGACCGAGGCACCCAGGCCCCCATCCAGTGAGGGTTCTGGCAAACTAAGTTAAACCCTTTGGAAAGGACGGATGTCTACACGGTGTCCTTCATCTTTCATCAGGGACATGGGACACGTCTTCTTTATTCAAGCTTTCTCTGATGTCTTCTGTGGAGTGTGACTCTCCCTGACAGGAGTCGGACATTCCTCGTTCAGGTCTTCCCTGGCACACGAGGGGTCCCGCTGCCATGAATGGGATCCTTTCCCACATGTTGGTTTCCAGGAGGGCGCTGCTGGCATTTGGTTTTGTTTCTTGGATGGAGTCTTAGACCCAGGGTCTTGAACCCGTCCGAAGCCTGCCCACAGCAGCCCAGCCTCGGCGGGCCTCCCTGTGGAGACAGCCCTGCGCTCCGCCTCACCTGACAAGTCCTTCCCAGGGGCTATCGGGGGCACATCTACCTCTGGAGTGACCGTTCCCTCGGGACAGCTGCCGTGGGTACACTGGTGCATGTTTAAACACGTGCAGTCACGTCCGCCACGCTCTCCTGGCCGTGGGGCTGGGCTGGCCAACGTCATCAGCAAATTCTTCCAGCACAGGTGGGCACACCACGCTCGTGGGTGCTCGCGGGGGGCCCCTTCTCACAGCCCAAACACCAGACTCAACCAGGTTTGGAAAAAGTCTAGTTTATTGCACTGCCTCAAAGCACAACTAAAAATTAAAACCGGAAAGAAAAACCGTACAAAGCACTGAAGCTAAAAGTAGTTTAGAAGTATCAATCTAGACTTGGGTTTAATTGCACTGAAGTCCCGCGGGTTTAGGAGAGCTCTGCCATCTGAGCGGGCCGGGCAAGGCACAGCACACACGGGAGGAACCGTAGCCAGCCTGCGCAGGCCTCGGCCGCCCCCAAACTTGTAAAACCAGGATTCTACAAAAGTGGAGTGTGAAGTGGGATCTGGGATTTCAGATTCTTGTCCTCATTTAGACCTGGAACACTTCCATCTTCGCGGCTGGCTGGGTCCTGTCAGAGAACACGTTTTATCGCTCTTCACCTGTGGCCTGGGGGCTCCCGGACACATTTGCTTAGGAGAAAACCGGCATCGAGTCACTGGGCTGTGGGCCAAAGGCAGGCTAAAAAAAGCAGCGAGGCTGGAGTCCTGCTGGGGAGCTGCCTCCGGCAGGGGCGGCACACGTGGTGGGGCTGCCGAGCCTATGGCCCACATGCCAGCGAGAACCCCAAGAACTGACGGCTGGCGCGGCCACAGTGGGCACAGCTGGAACCTCCTGGGGGTATCCACCCAAGCCCCACCTGCTCGGAGCCAGCCCGCAGGTCCCGTGATGGCCCCGCGGTGGGGGGGGGGGGCGTCTGCAGTCGGTGAAGCTGCAGGGGGGACAGTGCAGGCTCAGGGTATACCACGCGGAGGAATGAAAGGCCTTCCGCTGGTTTCAGAAAATACATTTCTCCTCTAAATTTATAAGAGTTGATTTCAAGTGAGGTATCTTATGCAGGTTTGTAATACAACAAACAAAAAAGGCAATAATTAGTAGACTCATCCCGCGAGGACGCCTCTGGTCTTTACGATGTCCGCCAGCAGCATTAAACATCACTCTCAAGACCTCGCGCAGTTAGCTCCCGTGGCTGGGCTCCCCCACGTCTGGCCACACCTCCTGGGGCCATGGCTGCCGCCTTGGAAACACGTGCACCTTGTCTATTCCATGTCATCCACCAGCCTTTATTGTTTGGCTAAAGTGTGTTCTCCAGGAGGCGAGTGTGCCGTGCCCTGTGAGCGGGCCAGGAGGGCGTGGGTGGTGTGTGCGTGCACGGGGTATGTGTGTGTGTGTGTGTGTGTGTGTGTGTGCGCACATACTGGCACAGACCAGCACCCCACCTCGCAGACGCGGCCTTGGTTTCCCCACCGCGGTGTCCAGCACGGAACGTGTGCTAGAACTTGCATCCCTGTAGTGACCCCGAAGCTGGCGCGGGACCCCCTCACCGGTGGGAGTGTGCTGACCTCCGGCTCCCGGGCTTGTCCCCGCGCTCGGAGGTGGCCTCGGCGAGAGCTCAGAGGCACTACCGCTCCGGCAAGGGCTCTGGGTCGCTCGGCCAAGGCTGTGGGTTCTGGAACAAGACGGAAACAAACATGGATGAAAGAAAGTGTGGGCTGTCCAAGCCGGCCCGACATGTCTGGACAAGAGCTGATGAGGCGTGGCCGAGAGCAAGCGACTCCGAAACCACTGTGTCCGCCACCCGTCCTGGCCTTGTCCCTCCTGAGCAGCCCTGCCCGAGGCTCCTTCAGATGACCTCCCACTCGTCCTCCAGGTCCTCGGGGTGGGGGGTGGTGGCGTGGTTGCTCGGGGCACCATGCGAGTGGCTGAAAGTCCTTGTCAGCCGCTGGAGGAGGTAGCCGGGGGGGCCCACTGCCCACAGCTCATCTGACGAGGTCACTGCAGGGACGAGAGGGGGCCGCACGCTCGTGAGTCACCCAGCCTGGGCAGCGGGCGCAGGTGGAGTCGGGCCGGCTCCACGTCTTGACGTGGCACTTCGAGCTGTGGGCCCTGGACACGCCACCCCCAATCTGTGCCTCAGTTGCCCAGCTCTAAAGTGGGTGGCCCCATGCCCTGTCCTCCCGGGCCACTCTGACCCGTGGGGTGCTGGGTGCCCTCCCTCAGGGGTGACCCTTGGCTCTTGGGAGAGCGAGCCCTGTGGGAGCAGCCTCTTGTGGAGCCCCCACTGACCTCGTCCACGGGAGCCCCGAACCCGAGGAGAGCCGCGCAGCCCCGAGCCCCGCAGAGTCCAGCACTTGCCTGTGAAACACGTCACGTTGCCAGGAATTTTCTTCCAGTAGTCTCCGGCAGGGTTCTTGTCGGTGACGCCGTACCGTCGGGCAAGATCACCATTGGGGCAGCGGGCCCACACGGTCCTGGTGCTCAGTGCCAGCTGGCAGGCCTGCAGCCCTGCACACCAACAGGGTGTCCGTCTGTCCTCAGCCCCCAGTTGGGATAGGACAGACCACCTCCCTCCCAATAGTCTGTTCCCTCCCACCACCAGGTCCTGTCAACCAGGGTGGCCCCGTGCTGACCGTGCCCTGCACTGCGGGCTCGGAGTGGTGGCCGAGGGAAAGGGTGCCCCACGGCAGAGCTAGCAAAGCTGCCGAGAGCCCGAGGCCATAGGACACCAGGGTCCGGGCAGTCTGGAAGCTACCATCCCACAGGAGCTCCAAGGGAATGGGGCTGATGGCAGCTTGGCAACGCCGGGTCCCTCAAACAAGGAACATTCAGCTAGACACTTGCTTGTCACCTGCCTCAGTAGGACAGTAGCGAGGAAACAGAGCCCCGAGTGCAGCAGCAGGAGCAGGGCCTGTGTGAGGGGGCAGCCACGACGTGCTTGCCTTCCTACCTGGCACGTGCTCCCAGCTGGTCCCCACGGGCATCTCTTCGGTGATGCCAGCCCGCACATGCACGTTCCACCTGCTGTCGAGTGCCCACAGCATCTGGTCGTTGGGACTGGAGTGGATGCTGACCAACGTGACCCCAGCGGGCTGCAAGAAGGAAGAGCCTTTCCTCAGGGAAGGAGGTGGTGGAGCATGTGATTTTTGGAGAGAGCAAGGACAGAAGGTTTGGGGCCGACACGGGACAGGAGGTGCAGGGGAGGCAGAGTGGACCTCACAGGGAGAGACGCCATCGCTGCCACGTCAGGCAAACCCAGACCGAGGGACCGCCCACCACACAAGGAAGCCCAGCTCATCAGCAGCAGCGTGTCCTGAGGGACAGAGAGGCAGAGACGGGCCAGAGGGCAGGAGGAGGCAAGAGGCGTACACGGGGTCCTGGGCTGGGATGGGCAGGTGGCGGCAAAGGGCAGCAACAGAAAAGTGGCGGCAAAGGGCAGCAACAGAAGAGCATGGGGTGGCCGCTGCCCACGTCTCTGCCTCATGGCAGGTGAGGTCGGGAAAGGGAAGGCAGGCTCTGGGGAAACAGGTCGCGCAGGACCCGGGCCTCGGAGGGTCCGCACACGTACAAGCACACGGCCACACGCTCCCGGCTCCCAGCTGAGAGCAAGCAAACACGGCAAAACATTACCCGTGGCTGAATCTGGACAAAGGGTCTATGGGACTTTACTGAAATATACCTGCAGGGTTTCTGTTGGCCTGAAGTTTTTTCAAGATAAAAAGTTTAATTTAAAAACTCATAGAAATGGGGCATCTGGGTAGTGCAGTTGGTTGAGCATCTGACTCTGGACTCTGGCTCAGGTCGTGATCTCAGGGCTGTGAGATCAAGCCCTGTGTCGGGGTCAGTGCAGAGTCTGCTTAGGACTGCCTCTCCCTTCCCTCTGTTCCCCTACCCCCTGCATGCTCCCTTTCTCTCTCTCTAAAATAAGTAAATAAAATGTTTAGAAGCACTATAGAAATAAAATCCACCAAGATATGCTATTGCTGTCGTGGGAAGAGGTGTAACAGAAGTGCGGGGGGAGGAGGCATCTGATGGCCCCCAGGAGCTCCATCAAGGGGGCGGGCGGCCTGGGGAGGGGCGAGGTGGGTGTCGGGACAGTGGGCCTCCCGGCGCACTCTGAGCCCTCGTCTCCATTCTGCTTTTCATTCAGACGGGATGGGATGAGGGCAAGGCTGACTGTGACAGAGCCTCTGTGCGCACAGCAGGAAATGGGGGCTGGGCGGCCAGAAGGCCAGTGACCCCACCCACCAGGCACAGGCCTGGCCCTTGCTGGCCTCATGACCAATGTCAGCTGAGAACAAGGGCATCATTTAACTCCTGCTATCTCTCTGTAAGCCCCGTGCTTGTGAAGGGCCCATCCAGAGCCACCCACCTGGCCGGGCCCCAACCCACCCCCGGGTCCTGACACCCAACAGGAGGACACCTCTTGGCTCGAGCTGCCCTCCGGTGTGTCCCCTTGGGCAGTGATGTTCCCTGCTGGGTTGGCTTCCCGTCCCCGAGTGGGCACAAGGCCAGCTGCTCTGCCCTATTCCTCCGTCAGCCTAGGTCCATGTTCCACATCTCCTGGTCCCGTCCACTTCTCATAGGACAAGAGTAAGCCCTTCAGTGTCCTGTCTGCCGCCCACTTTCTGGGTCATCCAGGGCTGCCCACCCCTTAGCCAGACGCTTCTCTGCCCATGAGGACACAGCCGTCTGTACGTTCCCAGCCTCTGGTCACCGGCACTGCTGGTGAACACCAAACCCTGGGGTCTGGCTGTCCTCCTCCTACCGACCGACGCTGCCCGTTTTCCCCAGACCTCTTGGTGGTCCCTGTTCCGTCCTCTGGTCTTGGGCCCTGCCTTCCTGAGCTGCCTCAACTGGACCCAAAGCAGTGGACACTCGGCGCTGACATGCATGTGCGGCTCTGTGCTTCCTCCTCCTGGCTGTGGTGAACGCGGTCACTCTCTATGCCTCGTGCCCAAGGCACATCCACACGTGGGGCTTCCTGTTGTCACGGTGACATCACACAACCGCCAGGCCAGCCATCAGACCCTCTCAGGGCACGCGGGCAGAGAGGCTCCCCTTGCTCCCTCCGCCCCGTCAAGGGGGTCGGGGGCTCTGGGGCTCCACCCCTCTCACTGCCCTGCCGTATTTCTCATCCCCAGCAGCTCTGGGCACGAGCTTTTCACCTGCTCGATTCCTGAACGTAGGAGCCAGCCTCTGAGGGGGGAGGAGGGAGGCGCACCGGGTGCCCAGCGCTCAGCTCCCGGGTCAGAGAGCGAGGCCTGGGGACACGGAGGCGGGCCAAGAGGGAGGCATGGCAGCCACAGTCTAGCGTGTGGTTACTAGCACTGCGCGGTCACCCACCTCTGGGAGCCCTAGCATCTGCCTTGCCTGCTGCATGGTCCTCAAAATAACGTCCAGTGCTTCCAGAGTTGGGGAGACCTGAAGCTCTGCTGGCGTGCTGCCAGAGACCGGGAGCTGCCCACACCCCCTCCCAACCTGGGCCCGACTCTGGTCGCTCCAGATTTCTCCCTTACGTGGAGCTCACACACACACACGAGCAGCCACACGCGCCCAGCCCTGCATCAGGGCCGTCTGTCCATCTGCAGCATTCCGAGAGGTAACAGGCATCTGTCAAGAGAGTCCTATCAGCAAAGGGCTCCCTCCTTGGCCTGGCTCAGCTCATCAGGCCTGCGGACACCAGGCCCGGGGAGTCTCCGGGAGGGCTGGGGAGCGGGGCAGACCAGGCTGGCTGTGCAGGGGACGGGATGGGGCAGGCAGGAAACCTAAGGCTTTTGAAGGCTAGTTTCAGATGAGGACAGGTGCTATCAAGAAATAAAAGGAGCCCTGTGACAGGGGGGCAGCCCTATGACAGTGGATGGCCAGAGAGGAGGCAGCCTGAGGGACACACGGCAGCTATGGGACGAGGCTCAGTGGGGAGCAAGTGTGTGGGGGGAGGGGTTGTGCAATTTATTCTACAAGCTTTTAGTGACCATGCTACCAAACCAGTCCCTGCGGAGGGCTAGGCCGCTAAGATGTCGCTGAGGCTTGGCAGAACCCCGAACAATAGTCACCAACATAAATCAGAGTAGCATATAAAACCCCGAGTCCCTTCCCAGCACCAAGCCGCAGATGTACAGGTGAGCTCAGAGGGAGCCCCCAGCCATTTCTCCTGTCTGCTGGGCAGCCCGGAGGGGGCCGGCAGGGCTGCGAGCTGAGGGCTAGATCCACAGGGACCCCCCCCCCACACACACACAGCCACAGAGTGCATGCTCCGGCTCTGAGGGGTGCTAGATGCACTAGAATCCGGTGTGTCTGGGCATCTCTGCTTACCCCACTCCCCTCTGGGCAGTACAGATGCCTGTTTGGTCAGCTCTGTCTAATCCACACTTGTATGGCCATGGAACCCGCTGTTTTACATATTACACCTTTTCCATCCCGTGACCCTGGGGTTCCCTTTGGGAAGTATTGCTCTAGGCCAAGCCGTCCCCTCCACCCCATTCCGTGGAGGATGAAGGGCTCCAGGGTGGGGAGGGAGAGGCAGGGGCCAAGCGGAGGGAACATGACTGTGTTCTCATAGTATCTGGAGAGGTAGCGCACACAGCCCCACCAACATCCCCACATTGTGGCCTCACTAAGACACGAGGTCTGTCCCCTCCCCTGGAATCTGGTCCGTGACTCCTCTGACCAACAAAACATGGCAGAAGCAACTTGATGGCAGGGCTGAACCTGGTCTCTTGGTTCCCATCAGAGCCCAGCAGTGTGAGACGGAAGGCAAGCGTGGGCCCACCCAGGCCCCAGGTGCACAGAGGCTTCTGCATCCGAGGGGTAAGATAACAAACCACTGTTTGAAGCCATCAGCTTCTGGGGCAGTGTGCTGTGGACAAGCAGAACAGTGGGAAGACACAGAAGATGGTGACGGGCCAGGAACAGGGAAGAAAGAAGTGGGCTGACATGGCAGGGACATAGCAAGAGAGGGCAGGTGGAAAAACGCCTGAGAAGAGGCAGGCAGGGGGAGGGGGAGGATAAAGACAAGCCACCTGAACGCCAGGCTAGGCACCTTCTCTCTCCTCTGTCCTCAGGCTCTGCCGTCTCCTATGTGTCTCTTAGTGGCCCTCTGTTCCCCCTACTCCAGGGGCAGCTGGGCTCCTGCAGCCACCCTGTCCTAGGGCCCTGGGGGCCCAAAGAATGCAGTGGGACTTCCTCTCACAGCCCAGGTTCAGCCGAGTTCGCACCTTAACTCCTCTGCATCTCGCCACCATTCCCTTCCTGCACGCTCTCCTTCACCTGGCAAGCCCCGAGCCTCACATCACCCCACTCAAATGCCCGCCCGCAAAGCTCTGGCCTGGCCCAGTGAGGTGCACCTGCCCGAGGCTGCTGAGGAGGGCTGGCGGGATGCACGCACTGCTCCCTGCTTCCCGCTGAAGGGTCGTCCGAGCCCAGCTCTTTGCTTGCTCTCGTCCAATAAAAGGACAACTTTTTTATCGAAGGATCACATGCATCCAAAAAAGCACACAAAATCTCAAGTGTATAGCTCGGTGGGTTTTCGCCATCTGAACACAGCCGTGTAACCACACCCAGATCTGGAAGCTGAACACGAGCCCGAGTGTGCACCCAGTTCCACACCCCACACAGGACGAGAACCTCACTCCGATGGAGCAGGTGGCACGGAGGCCGCCTCTGAAACAGGTAACGGCCCTCCCCAGCAGCTGGAGGCGAGGCCATGGGGAGAGGGAGGGACACAGGCCAGGTCTCAAAGCACAGAGGAGCACAGGCGGTCAGAATAAGAGCTCACAGGACATCAGTAACTGCGCACTGAAGGAACAAGAGCAGCACATCCTCATGAAGCACATCATCGTGCAGCATTTCCCAGACTGGGTCCCACGGAACACCACGCCACCCCCACAGAGGTGCTCACGCTGCCTGAGCTCTCGGACCAGCTCCCTCCTGAACACTTCTGTCTGGGGTCACGTAATCACTTGCTGGACAAAGAGCACCTTCAGTGCACCGGGCGCTGTGCTAGGCACTGGGGAACCTCAAATGCAAACAAACCACACCCCCCTGCCCGTGGGGGAGGGCTGGGCAAGGCAGGACACACCGATGCAGTAATGGAGGGGGCGCTAGGAGAGCCTTGGCACAGGAGGGGTGGGTGGCCAGGGGAGGTTCCCTGACCCGGCTGCCCTGGGAAGGCATGCTGGGCAGGCCCAGCGAGTGCAGAGCCTGAAGCCAGGTGCAGGCTTGGGAGCAGGAAGGCGGCGGGGTGGCTGGAGTCCAGTGACCAGAGACAGAGTGGGGAGAGGTCAGAGGGGTGAGGGCCACTGGCTGAGGGAGGAAGTGGACTTCGTGCTGAGTGAGGTGAGAAGCCACTAGATGGTTTTGAAAACAGAAGTAACACGAAGTGACCCTGGCTATCATGAGGACAGACTTCGGGGAAGCCCGTTCTGGAATCCAGGCGAGACAGAGATGGCTGGGCCCCGGGGCGGTGGTGGACAGCCTCAGGGCAGGCCTGCAAGGTGCCGGCCACATCATGCCGGGGCAGGGCTGCCGCTTATCTGGATCCTTCGGAGCAGCCTCCCCGCCAGCCTGAGCCCCCTGTCCGCTCGGGCTGATAAACACAGCGGCCACTGTGTCAGAGCATGAACACAGGGAGAGGCCTGTCTGACATCCTTTCCAAAAGAAGAAAATAAATGGTTGCAAAGTTGGCTGCTGAGAGCGTGGGCAGTGGAGACGGCCGGTCTGCCTGCGGGGCTCGGGCATGCCATGCGTTCACGAGCGAGCACCTGAGGGCCGGCCACACCAGCGGGGCTGGATGCGTCCTACGGTCAGAAACCAGGAAAATCACTGGAGCTAAAAGCAATGACTTCCTCCTTCTCTGGAGCAGATGGTGTCTAACAGGCGTCAGGGTCATTCCTAGGGGGAGACAGTGCAGGGTCGGGGAGCAGGGACCCCTGGGTGCTCGCGTACCATGAGCAGTGGCGGGCTCTGCTGTGGCTCAGGACAACGGTGCTTGTCACCCAATTCATTAGCCGCCTCCCTGGACCTTTGCCGGATTTATTTTATGAACTCAGATTTTTTTTTTGTAATTGTCACTTTTGGATTTGTTCTTTTGTTCGTAGACTACTGTTTCAACTTTCAAATTGAAGTAGAATTACCATACAGTGCTGTATGGGTTTCAGGCGGACAGCACAGTGACTCTACCAATCCACACACCCCCCAGGGCTCCCGAGGTACATGGGGTCGCCACCTGTCACCAAACGACGTGATGACAACATTGTCGACTATATCCCCTGTGCTGTACTTTTCATCTCCGGGACTTATTTATTTCCAAAATGTAAGTTTGTGTCTCTTACTCCCCTTCACCGATGTCACCACCCCTCAGACTGTTTGTCTGAAGAGCTCTGACATAAGCACAGGTGTCTCCACTAGGACAGCGGGAGTGTGTTCTTCTTGGGCCTTCCTCTGAAGGCGACCGCGGGCTTCTGACTGAGCGTGGGGCCCTCAGGCGTACTGGCTGCGCTGCTGTGCGAGGGGTGCTCACGGCGTCTGACCACCATTACCACAGAGTCTGAGCTAAGTGGGCCTGAGCATGTCCACGGACAAAACCGAGCACACCAGAGGCTTCTGGACAGAGTGGGCAGGACTAGGGTCCCAGCAGCCTGCCAGTGAACAAAACAAACTCCCAACCACTGGGCCCTACCCTTCCATTGGCTCATTTGAGAAACGTGAAAAACAAAATATGAGGGAACTGTAAAAAGTGATTTTGAGGATACTTACTGTTAATACTTTGATTTATTTTTATTTTATTTTTTTCTACGTAAAGCTCTCTATTTAAAAAAAAATCTGGCTTACGTCATTTTGCGTTCTGCTTTTGGCTCAGTTCACAATATACGAAGCCTTCCCCCCAGGCCGCCACAACTGTGATTCCAACAGTGGCTCTCCCCCTGTCACCCAGCAGGCTCTGGAAAACAGACCTGGGCCTTGCATCAGGGGCTCTCAGGAGGGCCCAGGCCTTAGCATTTGCGATGCAGTCCTTCTGGGGCACAGTCATGAAAACATCTGTAACCAACGGGTAATAACAAAGAAGTGGCAAGCAGGAAGGGCTGGACACTGGTATCAAGTGTGACTCAGAGGTCAGAAGGAATACAAAATGAGGTCACTAGCAGTCCCTGGAGACCTGGGCGGACAGGAGGTGGCCTGGGGCCTTGTGACCAGACTGCAAAGGGTTAAGAGTGAGAAGAGAACAAAGTGGGACCGGAAGGCAGGGGAGAGTGTGGTGAAGCCTCCAGGAGGGGAGGGAGGGCTCAGGGCCTGTGTCCAGTCCCACCCTGGAGGAGTTGAGGATTTCTTCCTTCGAGAGGGGCCTTGTCTCAGGAGGGAGGAGACAGTGCGGAAGAGCCATCAAGCACCCAGCCCCACCCGCCCCACATGCTCCCACCAGTCTCTGGGACACAGGGCCATGGCCCTGACAACATACGAAGTCTCCGTGACCTTTGTTTCCCGACCAACAATCAAATATAGGCCCTGAGGAATGTTTGTTGAAGTGGAGAGAAAGGAGGTTCTGGAAACTCACTGACTGGTACTTGCCAGCTTCTCAGCCAGGCACTTGGCCACCTACCCATCCATCTACCTATCACCCACCTTCCACCACATTGCTGCCTACCCCCTGTGCCTCCACCACGCTCCTATCAACCACCAGCCCACCAACCCAAGCATGTGCCATGTGCCAGGCACGGTCCTAGGTGTGAGGGATCATTTTTCTTGACTCCTGATATTAAAGTCTGGTGAGAGATACACCATTAACTGAACAGTCCCTCAAAGAAACAGAAGACTGCAACAAGGAAGGCTACCGAGTGAGGTGTTCTGAGACGGTATGGTGTGCCAGGAGGCAGGAAGAGAGTGCGCCCAGTGGAGTGAGGGCACAGCAAAGGAGCGAGCAAGGGACCTGGGGCCGGATGCTGGGCCAGGCGGCTGGAGCAGGAAGTGCAGGGCAGCACCGTACAAGGCCTGCCTCCTCGTACACTGCAGGAAGGTCCGCGGGGGCCCCGGGCTCTGAGACTGAAGGTGTTCAGAGAGGGAGAGGTTAGAAGAGGTACCTGAGGGCAGATGCTAAGAAACAAGACGCAACGTACAAAAGGCTTCTTGGCTGACTTGAGGACTCAGTGGATGACATGGCATCCTGGCCCCTGTGAGAAGCTGGAGGCCATATGGAAAAGAAAGGCACCTGCCTGGGGTGACAAGGCAGCACTTGTCACTTTATGTGTGACATAAAGTTATGTGTGGGGTGACACACATTAAGTGTCACTTGCCCTCTGCCACCACTCTGAGAGCTCCGGAATATGGCCCAAGACACACAGTTTCCCAAATGGCGACTGGAGAAGTCCCAACAAGATTACTCCCACTGGAAAAGCAGGGCCAGACGCTGAGATGGGGGTGAACAGGGAGCAGTCTGTGAGGACGACGCATCACACACAGGCCGTTTTCTGTTTTTGCTGAACCCAAGTCCCTCCAGAGGGAAGGTGAGTGAGAACAGGTCCACTGGTTCTTAAACCTTACAGTCCCCAGGATCTGTGCGGGGAACTTACTAAAATGGCACATTCCTTATTATTCAGCCATAAAAAAAGAATGAAATCTTGCCATTTGGGGATGGAGCTAGAGGGCATTATGCTAAGTGAGATCAGTCAGAGAAAAACAAATACCATATGATTTCACTCATGTGTAGAAACAAAACACATGAGCAGAGTTTGGGAAAAAAGAGAGAGAGGGAGAAAGACAAACCCAGAACTTAACTACAACAGAACAAACCGATGGTTCCTAGAGGGAAGGCAGGGGTGGGGGAGCCGGTGACGTGGATGAAGGCGCACCGGTGATGAGCACGGGGTGGCGTGTGGACACCGCACACCGGAAGCTACTCTAACGCGGTAGCTTCACTAACTGGAACTTCAGTAAAAACTTCACTAATGAATGAATGAATGAACAAACAAATGGCACATTTCTGGGCTTGCATCATCCTTTCTGCATCAGACTTTGGGGCTAGGGCCCAGAAACGACCTTTTACACAAGCACCTCAGGCAATTCTATACAGGTTATCTATGGGTTAGCCCCCCCCCCCTTTTTTTTTTAAGATTTTACTTATTTGAGAGAGAGAGAGTGGGGGGGGGGGAGCAGAGGGAGAGGGATAAGCAGACTCCCCACTGAACGCGGAACCCAATGCGGCTGGATCTCACACCCTGAGATCATGACCTGAGCTGAAATCAAGAGTCAGGTGGTCAACCGACTGAGCCATGCGGGCGCCCCTCTGTGGGCTACCTTCGAGAAACAGTGCTCTGCACTGCTGTCAAGAAGTGGGCAAGACAATACTACCCAAAGCAGTCTACCAATTTTAATGCAATCTCTATCAAAATCCCAGCTGTTAGTGCAGCAGAAGTGGAAAGGTGAACCTAAAATTCATATGGAATTGCGAGGAATCCTGAGTAGCCAAAACAATCTTGAAAAAGAAAAGTTTAGAAGACTCACACTTCCTGATTTCAAAACTATGATGAAGCTAAGTGCTCAAACAGTGTGATACTGGCCTAAGGACAGACATATAAATCAATGGAATAGAACTGAGAGTTCAGGAAAAAATCCATAGTCAAGTGATTGCCAAGACCGATAAGATTGCCAAGATCATTCAGTAAGAAAAGAACAGTCTTCTCAACAAATGGTGCCGGGACAAGTGGATTGCACACATGTGAAAGAATGAGGTTGGACCCTTACCTCACACCATATACAAAATGATCTGGATCAAAAATAAATGAGAGAGCTAAATCTGGCAATGGTTTCTTAGATATGATACCAAAGGCAACAAAAAGAAAAAAGATAAACTGAATTTCACTCAAATTAAAAACTTTCATGCATCAAAGCACAGCATAAAGAAAGTGAAAAGACAGCCCACACAATGGGAGAAAATATTTGTAGGTCACGTATCTGATAAGGGTCTAGTGCCCAAAATAAAGAACTCTTACATCCAACAATGAAAACACAAACATCCCAATTAAAAAATAGGCAAAGGACTTGAACAGACATTTCTCTAAAGAAGACGTACAAATGGCCAACAAGAACATAAAAAGATGATCGACGTCATTAGTCATTAGGGAAATGCAAATCAAAACCATGCAATACCATTTCATACCCACTAGGATGACTAGAAAGAGGAAAATGGGAAATAACAAGTGGAGAGAATGTGGAGAAATGGGCACCCCCCCCCACCTGCTGGAGGGAAGGTAAAGTGCTGCAGCCACCGTGGAAAACAGGCGGCTTAACCTCAAAAGGTTAGACACGGAATGACCATATGACCCAGAAATCCCACTCCTAGATATATCCCAAAGAATTGGATCAGATGTTCAAACAACACCGACACGAATGTTCACGGCAACAGTCTTCACAACAGACAGAAGGCGGGAGCAGCCCAAACGTCCGTCAGCCGACAAGTGCGTGAACGACACACGGTCTGTCCACAGGGTGGGATATCATTCAGCGGAGGTGCTGATATGGAAACAACACGAACGCACCTTGAAAACACGATGCTCCGTGAAAGAGGCCTATCGCAAAAGGCCACCTACTGTATGAGTCCCTATATAGGAAACGTCCAGAAGAGGAAGATCCATGCAGAGGAAAGCAGATTCGTGGTGGCCAGGGGCAGGGGCAGGGGGGCTGGGGAGTGGCCGCCATGGGCGCAGCGTTTCCCTGAAACCTGATGACCGTGTCTGGAACTAGACGGTATGAAGGCTGCATGACATTATGATTGTGCTCGATGCCGCGGATGGTAACATTTACGTTACATGGACTTTACCGTAGATTTTTTTAAAAAAGGAAAACCTGACAAGCCTTGTTTGTCATGACGTACTACTATTTTGCAAAATGATATCACTGGGGAGGCTGGGGAAATGGTACTCAGATGTCTATTATTTCCCTCAAATGCATGTGATTCTGCAATTATCTCAATAAAAATTTCAAAAAAAGGCAGCCTAAAATTTTGGCTTATTCATATTCAAAACTACATAAAAATGAAAAACAAGGAATGAAGGTTACAAATGTAAAATGGAATAAATCAGGAATTTAAGATTTAAAAATGATTTGGAAACGCTAAAGAATTATGTATAGCTTTGGAACCCTTCCAAAGACTGTGAGTGTGTGCCCCGCTCCTGCTTACTTTTGTGTCTTTCAGAGATGAGATACAGGGCAGGCACAGGGAGAGAGCACACCCCCTTTCCGGAAGTACCTGCTGATTTAATCGCGGCCATCCACAGGCTCTGATACTGACAAGTCAAAGGGGCTGCTCAGGCGGAAAGTTTCCCTTGATCAAGACCTCACGGCGGCGGGGGGCGGGGGGCACCAGGCTGCTTTTCCATGTTCTCAAATGATAAAGGCTCATTACTAAGTATCAGCCATAAGACGGTATTTTATTTATTCCAAACTGCCAGTATTACAGAATAAACCATTACTTGTTCCCATCAACCGGGAAATTCTACAGGCAGAATTTAACTGTATACGCTGAGATCCTGACCAGACACACAGTTCAAATGAAAGAGTGAGGTTTTCCTGTGACACACCACTCTGCCCGCCCGCTGGCCCACCCAGGGCCCCTGGGGCCTGTCCTCAGGTCAAGGGCTTCATCTTACTTACCAAGTGCAAAGAAATGCTTCTCAGCTTAGATAACGTGAGCTAGAAATGGGACAGGCTCTGTGTTTCCTGGAATGAAGACGAGCTTGTTTTTGAGTTATATACGGGATTTGTTAGCTCTGACTCCAACTGTCTCATCTGGTAGACTCCCCCAAGAATTGGGGCTCCGGCCACGGGATTACTTGTGGCAAGACCACAGTCCCAGGAGAAATGGTTCTGGCGACATGTTCAGACTGTAGCCGGTGGTCCCGCTGCCCGCTGCCCGCACCCCTGCCAGTGGAAGCCTCCAGCAGGGAAAAGTGGGCAACCCAGAAGGCATCTACACACCCTCCCCCAGCGAGTCCCTCCAGAGGTTGGTAGCTCCACCTGATTTTGCGGGTCCGGCAGCTCCATGAGGGCAGGGCGTGCCTGCCTGCCCAGAGCCTGGCTCAGCGCCTGGTGCACAGCGCGCTCTTTACGGGCAGTGACTCAGTGTGTGGGGGCCCGGCCTATGGGACTCGGCCTCCGTGCCGCGCGGCCCAGACTGCTTCCAGGCCCTCCTAACAGGTCAGGCCAGCCTCAGCCCGTGCCACCCTGCAGGACGGTCTGCCCCTGTGCTACCACACCCTGCTCCCTCCCCACCACGCAGCAGCCCCTCTGGCCCCAAGGTTGGCCAGGCCCCACAGCACTGGGCTGGGTGTCCCAACCCCCTTCTCGGCTTACTTACAGGACTTATGAGTCCACTCTAAGAACGCTCCCTGCTCTGTGAAGCCCAGCCCACCAACTGCCTGTTTCAAGAGCCTTCTGAAAGACACCCTGCCCCCATGGCCCAGCCCTGAGGGACCCCCAGCCAGTGTGCCTCCCACACCTCACTCCTCTCACCTGGGCAGACTCAGAGGCAATTGGCTGTTTCCCTTTTCACAGCCCACAGGGCTCCAACTGTCACAGCATTTCACAGAGCCCCTGCTCAAGAACGGTTCATGAGATTGGCATTCTGGGGACAGCAAGTCCCAGGTGGCCCCCAACAGGAGCGGGGCAGTGCAGCTAACTGCAGGTTCCACAGAAACAACACCTCTTACTAACAAAATCTCTGACTTTTCTGTTTTAAGGGTTTGCTCAAATGATTTTGGGCCGGAAGGGACCCAGAAGACCAGCTAAACTGGACGCCCTCGTATTCCGGGTGAGCGAAGTGATAAATCTGATGCTGATGGTGAGGGGCCCACAGCAGAGCTGAGCCTAGAGCTCAGGGGCCTGGGGGCTCAGATCCGAGTTCTCCCAACTTCCAGCAGGTGAGCCTTTACCCTAAAGGAGTGCTTGCACGCATGTACACACACACGCGCGCACATACACACTCGTACACACGAGCACGTGCACACCCCTTAGCCGGAATGTGAATACATCCAGGGCAAAAAAAAAAAAAAAAAAAAAACTGAAAATTTTATAGCCAAAGGAAGTGTTTGTCTAGACAGCTCATTTAGGTATGGGCTGTACGTGAACCTGGATAAAATTCAGGGGGACCATTTCAGGAACCAGAGGCGGGTAAGTCAGAGAGCCAGCAAAGCGGCAGCACACGCACACAGGTCACCCCAGGAGATGCCTGGCAGGGACCAACCCTACTGCCACCACCTTCCAGACTCCTCCCTTCACTTGTCTCCCTCCGGATATCTGTTTCAATGAATCGTTAATCCACCTCACGTTTGTGACACACTGTGTGAACTTTCCTTTTCCTCCGTGTGGAGCGAGTACGCGGGCTGCTATCGTGATGAAGCTCTCGGGCCGCTGAGGCGTGGGGTTTGTTGTCCTCTGTCATGCGGCCCCACAGTTCTTCTACGCTCTGACTTTTCAGTGGTCACTTCGGGTCTGTGCCTTCCCCCATTGCAGATGCTCTTCCTGCTTCTGGTATATTCCTTCTGATCTCAGATAAGCTTGAAAATCAGACAGTATTAATAGGCCTGTATTTAAAGCACCAGCAGACTCTCAGGGTGAGTGAGGGCCGAGGGGCTGACGCGTGGACCCTGCTGTCTTTTCTTCCCACTCAGTGTGTGACCCAGGGCAGATCCCCTCCCCCTCCGGCTCTGTGTCCTTGCTCTGAGGGTGAGTCCGACGACCTGCCGGGCTCCTGACTCTGGGTGTTCATGCTCCCATGCTGGGACGCAGCCGATTCTGCCTGCCGTGGGGCTGCCGTGGGGCGTCCTCTGTCCTCACTGCCCAGAGACCAAGCAGAAGAGTCTTCCACCTGAGGCCACCGAGCTGCCTCAGGGCTCCCGCAGAAGGCATCCTGGGCGGTCTCATGCGAGCGGCTCTGCTGTGATTTGTTGAACACATCAGGCTGAAGTATAAGATTTTATTTGAAGAATGAGTTCCATTGCAAAAAATGTTTGAAAACTGCTGGCCTAGCTGAGTGAGGCTAACAGGCCGGTTCTGGGGTTCTGGATGGGAGAAAAGCTCCCCTGTTTCTCTCCTTTGGTCAGCCGACGACAAAGCCAGACGCCCTCTCCCCTGTCACTCCCGCGCTGGCTTCAGCGAGTTCCTACACCTTTGCATCTGGAATCCAGCGAGTTACGGCATCTGCTAACAGCAGGTGGATGTGCCCAACAGAACGCTCAGAGGCGGCTTTCCTGGGCGCGGTCATGTTCTTTTCTTCCTAAGTGAGGGTTGGTGAAGCTCACCGTGGCCACTCTTTCTGTCCACCCCTGGAGACCTGCCACTGACACCAGCCCGACGCCTGTGTCGTGGTCCACATCGGGCCTCCAATGCTATAGTGACACCAGAAGTCTGCAGAAACTTTATCCAGTTGCGCTGGCCCCTAGGTGTCTCTGATAGCTGATCTCACGGCAGCTGCTCAGAGGAAGGCCCAGCACTGTGGCCCCGTTCGCTGGCTGCTGCACAGGCGGGCCCTGGGACTGGCCTTCTGGAAGTGATGCCCACAGGACGGGACCCTGTGGCTTTGCCCCTCTGGCTGGCATGCAGGTCCTTCCTGGTGCTCACAGCTGTACGGGACACGCACATCAGGCTGGGACATGGGACAGGTCCCCAGGGACATGTTTTCACCAGTGGTCACATGCCATATTGGAAACGGACAAGGGCGCTGCTGCGGGTCCAGGCAGCCCATGGTACCTGGCTCTCTTTTACAGGGAATTGCAGCCTTCCAGAATGAGGGGACGGGCTGAGACTTGGCTATCCCAGAGAAGGGCACTATTTCTTAGCAACAGGGTTTGAGGAGGAGAGCTCAAACACAACTCTTGCTCAAATGAGCTACAGGAAAAAGGGCAGCATGGGGAAAAAAATAAACGAAGTGGCGAAAAACTTAGTTTCCCTCAAACTGGGGCTTTTATGTCCAACAGCTTCAGACACCGTTTTTGGAGGTTTTCCACCTTCACCTGGAGGCAGCCCCGCTGAGTGCATCAAACCCTGGACATGTCAAGGGAGCCCCACCTACCCTAACCACCACTCAGATTTCTGCGGGCTGAAGGAGTGTGGGTGGGGGATGTGGGCATCCCCCGAGGGCTGGACCATGGAGTGTGGAGTGGAATGGGGTGGCCTCCACCCAGGTTCTCAGCACGAGGGTGTCAGAATCAGCTGCGGAGCTGTAAATCCCACAGCCTCCGGGGCCGTGACAGTGGAATGAATGCACACACCTCCCTTCTCGCTACCTCTGCAACACCCAGTGAGAACGAGAGTTCAAACAGACTCAAACGTCCTCTGCACTGGGAGAATGAGCAGGGCAGACGGCCACCTGACTGAGGAAGTGGGAAGGCGTGGGGGGCAGGAAAGGCCTTAGTGGGCTCGGAAGGCCGAAAGCTACCAATCGCATGCAGGGAGCCCAGCAAAACAGCCCAGTCAGCTACCACGCAGGGAGCTCCAGGCAAAGCTCCTCCCAGGAGTGTGCCCCACTCTCAGAACCAAGACTGCCAACATCCAAGGCCAGCCTCTGCCACAGAGAAGACGAGACAGACGCAGAGAACAGGCAACTCCAGGGCATGGAGACCACACAGGAGAAGAAACTTCAGAAACATCCTCGGGGGGAATAAAAGGAGGCTTGAGAGCGAGAAACAGCAACAGGGACTTCCAGGAACTAAAAACAGGCCCACAGAATCATCCAACAGAGGGACTGCAGGATGAGGCTGAGAGTGTCTTTTAGAAAGCAGGACAGAAGCATAAGAAGAGAAAATGGGAGAGGGAAGAACAGTGGAGGCTGGTTTGGGAAGTCCCCCGTACAGAAGCAGGAATCCCCAAGGGAGCAAAGGAAGAAAACAGGAGGGTAGAGGCAGGAAGCAGATCGCCAACAGGGCAGCAGGGCACAAACTCCACGCTGGAAGGCCTATCAGCACAGAGGCTAAAATAGGCCCTTTCCAGGGTGTGTCACTGTCTGTTCTGGGAACACTGGGAACAGAGACATCTTATAAACTTCCAGAGAGAAAAGCAGGTCGGCTATCAAGGATAGAGGATTGGAATGGCTCGGACTTCTCAAAAGAAATGCTGGACACCAAGAGATAATAGAGGAAACCCTTCAAAGTCTAAAGGAAAACGATTTCCAAGCCAGACTGCTCTACCCAGCCAAGGCCAAGGGCAAATGTGGGCAAAAGACTTTCAAGTTACTTATCGTGAGCTGTTCTCAGGAAAACTGGAGGATAATGCTCACCAAAACAAAGGAACAGGAAGACATGGGATCCAGGACAGATAAGACCCAACACAAAAGGGGGGGCAAAGGGCAATCCCAGGTAGGCTGGGTGACCAGGCCAGAGGGGGGCAGGCCAAGGCCTCCAGGAGAGACCCCTCCAAGAGGATGAACTGGATGGAACCAGATGTGCCCAAGTGTATGGAGAGGAACTTGAGACAACTGGTGTGGGGTTGAATATGTAAAACCACTAGATGGAAACCTAGATGGAAGAACAAGACAATTATCCAGTCCAGGGAAAGGAGAGTGGTACAGACGGGAAAATGTAGTGCAGGTTACCCCTGGCTCAGCTGTGAGGAGCCTGCCCCCTACCCCCGCACAGAATGATGAACTGCTCTGTATCCTTCTCTCCCAGCAGGGAGTCAACTGGAAACACTTAGAGCTAGAAGGATCAAGAAATCGCTCCCTAAGCCGTCATTCGGGGATATGAAGCCATAGGGAAGTAGCTCTCCTTAAAGGGGAAAACAGGTGGGGAGGCTTGTTTCTTACAGCTTCTTCTAGCTGACACGTTAACCTCTGCACTTACCTGTGTGACTTGTATTAAAACCAACCAACCGAGGTGTTGGAGCCCCACTCCAGACCTGTTGAGTTTATCTCCAGGGGAGGGACCCACGCCAAGACCTCTGAAAACATGGCTCAGGTGGGCCTTACATGGATCTGATTCTTCGCTGGTCAGGAAATGAAGGGCCAGGGAGTTTGGGCAACTTTCCCAAGGTCATTTGGTCTCATGGAAAAGTAGGAGTATTAGTTCAGGTTCTTTTGATGCCAAGTAATAGGCTCTGCCTCTGTCAGGGACAGTCCTGGCTGGCGGGGCCCCAGCTGATTCCCAGAGCCCTGCACCCTATCTGAGAGCAGAGGCCCCTGCAGGTGGCCAGGGAGAAGGCCAGCACCCCCGCTTCCCGCCAGGTCTGTCCAATGCACTTGTGTGCGGACCAGCCGGGGGTGAAGCCTCTTGCAGCACCGTGAACTGGAGCAGGACCTAAGCACAGCCACCAACAGGGCCAGCAGGCACACGCAGAGGGGACTGGTCCGGTCCCCGAGAGAAAGCTGGATCCCAGCATGGGTCGGCTTCCTTCACCCAAAAACATTCTGCGTCAGGGTCCCCACTTCCATTCCACGTCAGCCTTGTATCTCAGATGTGCAAACAGACCCACGGAACCACGCCAGAGAATTTCTGGGGCTTGTAAAACTTCCTCATTCAGCTCCTGCCCGGATCTGGGCCAGAGGACATCTCGAGTCTTCTCTTCACACAATACGTTCTCTGTACCCTAGAGTCCCAGTTCTCCTTTGGGGGCTACTAGTATTTAGTGCCAAGAGGCACAAGAAACTAAGGTCTCCCCATGCTCATGACGGTCCCCAGCCATCAACTGTCCTAACCAAAGCCACAAGGGCAGCAGTATTTTTCCCTCATCAGAAACACCAGGCCAAACCCATGACTTGCCGGTCACTGGAAATGCCCTTGTCTGCAGGGCCCAGTTCAAAGACCACACGGCCCACAGAAGCCAGGGTTGGTGACCCAGGGCGATGGGTGTTTCTTTCATGGTTGTGACCATAACCCAGTGCACCCTCTTCTTTGGGTCAGTGATCACTTATCTCTCGTCTGGAGACCACTTTTTGCATTTCTGTTCCCTCTGCGACCCCCAACACGACATGGTGCGGCCTATCTTCCTCCTCAACATTTCCTCACTGCTTGATACAGGTTTTCAACAGCTCACAGAGGGATAACTGACATACACAAGATGTACACATTTAACGTGTACAACTTGGTAAGTTCTGACACATGTATGTGCTCAAGAAACCATCCCCATGGTGCTCGTCTATAAACCCTCCCAACCGCCCACCGATCCCTGAGCTACCACGGCTCTCTGTAACCACAGATCAGCCAGCATTCTCTACACTTAACCTAACTTAATCATATGATACGTATGCCTTTCTGTCTGGCTTCTTCACTCAACATAATTATCTCATCAAATTTGGAAACCTTTCGGCTGAATTTCTTCCTGCCACCCCTGCTCCTCTTTCTCCTCCGGACAAGGCTGCATTTGAACAAGGCCATGTGAGGCTGTCTCGGGCTCACTGATGCTTTGAGTTTCTTCCAGTCTTTTTTCTCTTTGTTCTAGTTTGGATGGTTTCACTGCTGTGTCTCTGAGTTCCCTGATCTTTTCTCCAGCAGTGTCTACACAGCCACCAATCTCATCCAGAGTATTTTCCAACTCAGACATTGTAATTTTTATCCCTGCAAGTGTGATCTAGGTCTTTTTTTATAGATCCCGATTTTCGACTTAATGTATGCAATCTTTTCCCCAGTATCTAGAACGTAAAGGGTAAAGTTATAACAACTGTTTTAATGCCCTTTGAGTTTTATCATCTGGAGTATTTCTGGGTCAGCTTCTGTTGATGGATTTACCTCCCTTCATTGTAGGTGATATTTTCCTGTTTTCTCTGCTTGCCTCATGAGTCCTGATTGGACAGAAGACAATGTGAATTTTACCTTGTTGGTGCTGGATATTTTCATAATTTATAAATATTCTTGAGCTTTGTTCTGGGATGCCACTAAGTTACTCAGGAACAGTCTGATCCTTCCAGGTCTTGCTTTTAAGCGCTGGTCACCAGTATTAGAGTTGCATTCACTATAGGGCTGATTTTGCCCCATCACTGAGGCCAAATGCTCTTGTATGACCTGATTACGGATGGATAGCACCTAGGAGGCCTCCTACTCTGGATGGTGAGATCAGGAACTACTCCTGGCTCTGCCTGAGCTCCCAGGCATGCTCCCTCTCATGCTTCCAGGTGGTTCTCTGGCCCTAATCTGTTCCTCAGCTGAAGCCCTGTGGGGCCTCTGCAGCTCTGCAGTCCCCGCCCCAAGGTCCTGCCTCCTGCACCTTTCATGCTCCCAGCGCTATGCCCTCAACTCAAGGAGCAGGCTGGGCTCTGCCAGCCCCTACCTGGGGTCCCCCTCCCCATTCAACAGCCTGGCAACTACAGGGTTCACCTCATTTGTATCCTATTTCTCAAGGGTCACTGTCTTTCACTGTCTGACGTCCAAAGTCTTGAAAACCACTGTTTCACACAATTTGTCTGGGATTTTAATTACTTCAGGCTGGAGGGTAAATCTGCTTCCTGTTAGTCTGTATTGGCTGGAAGCAGAAGTTTATTTAACTGGTCTAAGGCTTCAGATTTCATGTCCAAGTGATGATTCCTGTTGTATGTGGATTGTGCCTACTACGTACATGGATTGTGCGAGGTATCTTATCTATGTAACATGTATTTTAACTTAAGAGAGAACTACTTATAAATGTCAGCTATCAGTCTCACTAGAAGAAGAGCATTTGAAAGACAACATTCTAGAGCTCATGCAGTGTTCACAGACATCAGAGCACGTGCTAGGCAGCAGGTATCTGAGACACTGTGAGCACGTACGTGGAAGGACACCGAGAGAGGCTGGGACAAAACGGGGATTTCAGAGGGAGGCAACATTACTCATTATTGTGCCCAATCCCCCAAGTCCCCACTCTTGGAGGTAAGTACTTCCTACACACAGACAAAGGTATTTTTGAAGGAGTATTTTAGGTTTCTTTGCTCTCTTGACTCTGCTGGAAAGTAAAGGAGGTGAATTCACACTTACTATGGGTTTTCTTTGTGCCGGTTAATTTTACATACGTATTGAACACCCACCCGCCCCCACCTAAGCGTTATTATGACAATTTTGGAACATACAAAAAACCTGAAAGAATTCTACCGGAAACACCTGTACACTCACTCCCAATAACACTTTACTGTCATGCCTGTTCACGTATCCACCCGTCTGTCCACCCAGCAGTCCGTCATGCTTCTGGAGGTGCTTCAAACAGAGTTGCAGACATGAGCAGAGTTTCTCCTTAATCCTTCAACATGCAAATCATCAACTACAGTCAATATTAATTCAGAGTTCTCCCTTGAGGTGAAGTTTACATACAGTAAGTGTATGGACCATAGGCACACCATTCCATGAGTGTTGACAACTGTCATCTCCCAGGGAAGCAGCCTCAAGCCCCTTGCCAGTCATCCCCCTCCCCCCACCCCTGCATCCCCAGGCAACCATGGGTCTGATTTTTGCTATCAAGATCTGTTCAGTTCGACCTGTTCTAGAATTTCCTCTAACTGGAGCCATATGGGAGCCAAAGGACCTGTAGCTGTAGTGGGCCTGCTGCGATGTCTGCTAAGCAGCAAAGGCCAGCTCCAAAGCCATGAGGGCCACCGCTTCACTGGAAACAGTTCTCCTTATCAATACTCACTAGGACATGACTTTTTTTTTTTTTAAAGGTTTATTTATTTACTATTTGAGAGAGAGAGAGAGAGAGATAATGAGCAGGAGGGGCAGAGGCAGACGGAGAGGGAGAGAGAATCCCAAGCAGACTCGCCATGAGCACAGAGCCTAATGCGGGGCTTGATCCCACGACCGAGATCATGACCTGAGCCGAAACCAAGAGTCAGACGCTTAACCGACTGTGCCACCCAGGTGCCCCTCGCCAGGACACGATTGTAAATGGCTTTTCAAAGCACATTCTTGATTATTTATAGCAGCTGCCACTGTAATAACTTGCTAAGTGGACTCCCCACCACAAGGCGGGTGCTGCACCTGCTTCACTCACCACACAGCCTTGCTGCACCAGCAGAAGAGCCAAGTTCACGCTGCTAGAAACAGTGTGACAACAAATACTTGATTATTTCCTAAGACTGAGTCTTATTCAGATTATTCAGAGTTATGAACTACTTACTCCATAAGCAGTGTAAGCTCATTACCAGATTTTCAGAAAACAGAGGTAAACAAAAGGAAGAAAAACATCAGCCACGAGAGCACCACCCGGACATAACCACTATCATTCACTGTGTATCTTTACAGAGTTTTCAGTGCATACATCACTTTTTTATTTTTTATTTTTTTAAAGATTTTATTTATTTATTTGACAGAGATAGAGACAGCCAGCGAGAGAGGGAACACAAGTAGGGGGAGTGGGAGAGGAAGAAGCAGGCTCATAGCGGAGGAGCCTGATGTGGGGCTCGATCCCAGAACGCCGGGATCACGCCCTGAGCCGAAGGCAGATGCTTAACCGCTGTGCCACCCAGGCGCCCCCATACATCACTTTTTTAAACGAAAACAGAATCATTGAACATGTTTCATAACTGACATTTTTACTCCACAATGTGCTGTGAGCATTTCTCCATGGGAATAAAAGCTCTTCTGTGGAGTAATGCAGAAGACTTATGGTGGATTTCCCTGAGTAAACACATCACAGTTTAACTCAGCTCCTTCACAGCAAATCCTCGTAACATCCCTCCTACAGAGCAGAGACCTCCTAGACACTAAACATGTAACTAGCAACGTCTTTTCCTTTCTATTAAACACAGGGACTCTCAAGTGGGATTACGTCTGCTCTGGCATGTGAAGCTCTGTGCCCCGTCCCAGGGGACGGTCCCGTCCGCCGCCCCAGGAGGACGAGCTGTGTGGGAAAAGTCCAGGGAGGAACGAGGCTGACTTGCCGCACAGTGTCGTGCATCAGCACGAGAGAGGGATCTAACCCATGGCCTCCCAAATGTGGTGACAGATCTGGTTTCATTATCCCCAAGGCCTACTAGCATTTTTATTTCAGGACAGAACACTAGTCATCAATCAGAACACCCCAAAATTCTTAGAAGCAGGTGCTCCGCTATACCCACGGAGCTTCGCTTTGGGATGTGGGTGCCCCCTCCTGTCCCTTGTTGAGAGTGACCTGTGCTAGGTCGGTGGGTGCCACCAGAGGGTGCAAGGAGTGACAATGTGTCATTAGGGCTGCTCAGCCATACCTTCGATTAGGGGTAAGGAGAGTGAAATCTCCTTGGACTGCTCTCTGCTCTGATGTCCTGAAATAACTTTCATCTTGATGAATCCATGGAAGGCCCAGTTCAGGTGGGGGGTCTGTTCTAATGCTAACCCTTCTCTAATGAAAACTTTCCTGCTGTTAGGTGTGAACTTTTCCAAACAGCTCGATGTGTAAAGTTACATCAAGTTATAGATCCCTGCTGGCAGATCTGGGGGCATGGCATTCTTGTGGGTACTACCTATCATCATGCTTACATGCTTATTTTATTATTTTGTGGTACATATCGTTAAAATACCTAAAGCAACTGAATTTAAATAATTTTTTAAATGTGAGTTTGGCCATTTGCCAGACATAGCTATAATCCAAGCAGAGTAAATGAGCCCCAGAGAACCGATGAGCAGTCCACACGGGAAGGGTGGGCCGCAGCCTCCCTCCACATGAGGCATGGGACCAGCAGAGTCTGCTCAGGAGACAGAGAGGGGAGGGGAGTGAGTGGGCGGGTAAAGAAGGCCCGCCAGAAAGAAGAGGTGGGGCCAAACTGGGGTGGGGGCAGCCAGACATTCCCCTTCTTTTACTGGGGTCCTTGGCGCCCACAGTCAGGTGAACTGTCACATCATCAACTGAGCTTGCTTTAGCAGTGCCTCTTAACATGGACAGAACATTCTCTCACTAAAGCAAAAATGCAAAAAAAAAAAAAAAAAATCCTAAACACAACTATAAATATTTTCTCCAAATCCTTCCATATGTTAGTAAGTCTGAAAACTGAGTCATTTGTTTTGAGTACTTTGTGAAAACTTCACCCCAAAACTACTACAGGGGGGAGGTTTTCACCAGGGATGAGAACAAGAAACAGAAATAGAGTCAGCACTGACTGTGAAGGATTTCTGGTGCTTTGCTCCGTTGTGCCTGTTAGCATCTATGACCTGCCTCCCTGTGTCCACAGCAAACACATCCTACATTCTTCAAGTTGAAGAATGAGTAAAATCAAGTGGGAAGAGGTCGATCATGATCGCAATCTGGAAACCCCATGTAAACTCTAATGCTTGGATCCAACCACACGGTCCTGACTTTCTAAACCCTTCCAGTGAAGCATCATCTCTCCACTGCCACACTCATCTCGTCAGGCCCTCTGCAACTGAGTGGTGGGTCCCAGCTGCCCAGGAGAGGTAGGCCCCGCAGACTATATAAGAGCATGGCGGGCCTGGCACCTGGTCTCAGCTTGCTCACTCACTAGGGTTGTGGTTCTGCCCGGTCACTCACCTGTCCCAAGTCACATGCTTCCTCTGCCAAGTGGGGAGAGCCACTCCTGCCACCTATGGCCTATGGTAAATTCAGGACTACGGTAGGTCAAGGCTGGAAACAGTGTGGTATAAAAGCCTGGACAAACGTAAAGTCTGATTTTTTTCCCCACAGGAACCAATTTGAAAAGCGTTTTGTATCTTCAAATTCCACAGAAAGTGAATGTCTTCTCCTGCGCACTAAAAACTAACTGAGTCAGAAAACGTGGCTCCATTCAGTGGAACTCCTTGGAATAGTTAGTGTTTAACAGCCCGTTTAACAATCATTACTTTATTCAGAGCACAGCTGAGGCCCTTTCATGTGAATTTGCTCTATTTGGCCATTTTCCTGGGCAAAGCTTTTGATAGCTACAGTCAATAGAGCACTCCAAGTAAAACTCTGTCCCCAGTTTGAGCTCCGCTTCCTAGAGGCTATTCTAGAATCTAAATAGAGCAAGCAAGAACTATTTGCAGGTTCACAGAGTCTCTGATGTAACCCTATGGCTGAGTCGTAACTCAGCCAGGTGCCCGAGTGGCCCATGGCCACAGAGAGCGGCCCAAGCAAGGCAAGGCTGGCTGGAGCCCATCACTGGTAGCAGCTTGCTGTTTAGCAACCCCTCCCCCGTTCGCCCCGGGTCTCCCACATCTGACGGGCAAAGGCTGAGGCCAGGCACGGGTGCGCTCCAACCCTCTGCCACCACACGTCCTGCAGACCTTGCTCTCGCCCTCAGCAGCCCTTCACTGATGCTGGCATGGTCCCGTGCTGGGACTCTGTACACCTTTACAGTCACTCTAGGTTTTCTACAGCATGTGACAGTGTGACAGATACTGCTGGGAACTCTCAGAGGAATATCACTAGCAAGCAGAACACTGTGCACACGTTGTGGAAGAACAAGGATTATGGTGAGAACAGATGAAGTCAGGAATAGAAAAACAATAGAGAAAAATCAACAAAACCAAAAGACGTTTTTTGAAAAGATCAATAAAACTGACAACTTTTAGCTCTACCGACTAAGGAAAAAAGAGGGAAGGCTCAAACCACTAAAATCAGAAATGAAAGAGGGGACATAACTATCAACCTCATAGAAATAAAAAGGATTACAAGGGAATACTATGAACAACTGGATACCAATAAATTAGGTAATACCGATGAAATGAACAAATTGCTAGAAAGACAAACTACTCAAACTGAATCAAGAAGAAACAGAAAATTCTAAATGGACCTGTAACAAGTGAAGAGACTGAATCAGTAGTCAAAACACATCTCACAAAGAATAGCCCAGGCTTACACTGAGGAATTGTAAAAATGCTTAAAGAATAATTAACACCAATCTTTCAGAAACTCTTCCAAAAACAGGAGGAAGAAAGACTTGACTCATCCTACGAGGCCAGCATTACCCTGACAGCAAAACCAGACAAACACATGACAAGAAAAGAAAACTAAAGACCGATCTCTCTCATGGACACAGAAATCCGTGACAAAATACTAGCACACCAAATCTAGCAACATATATATATAGAAGATTATATAGCATAACCAAGTAGGATTTATCCCAGAAACAAAAGGTGGTTCAGCATATGAAAGTCAATCAATACAATACTCTATACTAATAAAGGAAAAACCCACATGATCATCTCAGCAGACGTAGAAAAAGCACTTGACATAATCCAACATTTTTTCATGGAAAAAAAACAACTTTCAGCAAACTAAGAATAGAAGGGAGCTTCTTCAGTCTGAAAAGGGCATCTATAAAACATATACAGGTAATATCATTATTTAATGGTGAAAGAATGGATGTTTTCCCCCTAAGATCAGGAACAAAATGAGCATGTCTGCTCTTGTCACTTCTCTACACTGTACGGGAGGCTCCAGCCAGGGTAATAAAACAAGAAAGAGAATTAAAAGGCATGCAGACAGCAAAGAAAGAAGTAAAATCACCTCTACTTGTAGATGACATGATTTTGTATGTAAGAAATCCTAAGGAATCCACAAAAAAGTTATTAGAAGAAATAAGTTTAGCAAGTTTTCCAGATAACAAGATCAATATACAGAAATTATCCTAGCAATGAACAAACGGAAAATGGAATTGAGAAGACAATTCCATTCACAATAGCATCAAAAAGAATAAATGACTAGGAAGTACATTTAGCAAAAGGAGTAAAAAAACCACATGCTCTGAAAAGCACCCAAATGTTGAAGGGAATGAAAGCAGATCTAAGTAAGTGCAAAGACAGCTCATGTTCATGGACTGGAAGATCGAATACTATGAAGATGGCAAGACTTCCCCCAAGTGACCGACAGCTTCACACAATTCCTACAAAAATCCCAGTGGGCATTTTTTTACAGAAATTGACAAACTGATCCTAAAATTCATATGGACATGCAAAGGACCCAGAGTAGTCAAAACAATCTTTTTTTTTTTTTTTGCCAAAACAATCTTGAAAAAGGAAAATCACTTCCTGATTTTGAAATTTACAACAAAGCTAAATAATCAGGACAATGTGGTACTGGTATGATAGACCTACAGATCACTGAAATAGAACTAAAGTAAAAAATCCTTAATTTATGGTGCATTGATTCTGACGGTCCTCCAAGACAATGTAATGGGAAAAGAAGAGTCTTCTCAATAAATGGTGCTGGTATAACTGGATATTCATGTATAAAAGAATGAATTTGGAAACCTACTTCACACCATACACAAAAATTAACTGAAAATAAATCAAACATCTAAATATAAGGGCTAGAGAGTGCCTGGGTGGCTCAGAAGGTTAAGCATCTGCCTTCAGCTCAGGTCATGATACCAGGGTCCTGGGATGGAGCCCCATATTGGGCTCCCTGCTCAGCAGGGAGTCTGCTTCTCCTTCTCCTTCTCTCTCTCCCCGCTGCTCATATGCTTGCTCTCTCTCTCAAATAAATAAATAAAATCTTAAAAAAAAAAACAAATACAATGGCCAGAACTATACAACTTCTAAAAGAAAACACAGATGCAAATCTTCATGACCTCGGATTAGGCCGAAAGTTGTACATACGTCATCAAAGACGTATGTAAATCATATATCTGATAAGGGTCTAGTATCTAGAATACCTGAAGAACTCTTATAACTCAATAATTAAAAGACAAATAGCTCAGTTAAAAAATGAGCAAAGGATCTGAATACATAGTTCTCCCAAGAGGATATACAAATGACCAAGAAGCATATGGAAAGATCTTCAACATCATTAGTCATTAAGGATATGCAAGTCAAAACCATGGGATACCATTTTTACACCTATCAGGATGGCTAGAATAAAAACATCGGGCAAGAAAAATTTTTGGTGAGGATATGGAGAAACTAGAACCCTCAGACATTACTGGTGAGATGTAAAATGATGCAGCCACTGTGGAAAACCATTTGTTTGTTCGTTTGATTTTATTTTTAAGTAATCTCTACACCCAATGTGGGGCTCAAACCCACAATCCCAAGATCCAGAGTCGTGTGTCCCAACAGCTGAGCTAGTCAGCTGCTCCAGTCCTTAAACATGTAAAACATACATTCACATACATTCATTTTCCCCCTAAGATCAGGAACAAAATGAGCATGTCTGCTCTTGTCACTTCTCTACACTGTACAGGAGGCTCCAGCCAGGAGCCTGCAATTCCCTTTACATCTGACCCTGCAATTCCCTTTAAAGGTATCTACCCCAAAAGAACTGAAAACATGACTCCACCAAATACTCCCACACGAATGTTCACAGCAGCCCACACATGGGTACAACCCAAATGTCCATCAGCTGATGAATGGATAAACAAAACGTCCATCTACACGATGGACTATTACCAGTCATAAAAAGGAACAGAGTACTGATACATGCTACAACATGCTACAGTACTTATAACCACGACGCTAAGTGAAAGACGGCAAAGAGGCAACATACTGTACAATTCCATTTATATGAAATAAGCAAATCCAGAAACAGGCAAAAACAGAGAAAGGAGATTAATGGCTGAGGGAGTTGGAGGTTCCAGGAGAAAAGGGAGTGACTACTAATAGGTATGGGTTTTCTTTCTGGGGTGATGAGAAAGTTCTGGAACTGGACAGTAGTGATTGTTGCTCAACTTGTGAATATACTAAAACCCCCCGAATTATACACTATGAAAAAGGTGAATTAGAACTCGTTTGTTTGTTTTGGTTTTTTGCAGGCCCCCCCGCTGAGCAAGGAGCCTGATGCGGGGTTCCATCCCAGGACCATGGGATGATGACCTGAGCTGAAGGCAGATGCTTAACCAACTGAGCCACCCAGGCCCACCACAATTTTTTTTTTTAAAGTAGGCTCCATGCCTAGCGTGGAGCCCAACATGGGACTTGAACTCACAACTCTGAGCTCAAGAATCAGACACTTAACCAACTGAGCCACCCAGGCACCCCTGAATTATAACTCTTAAAAGAATTAATATAAAGCTCTTAGGAAAAAAAAGGAATGTGTTAGCAATGATGTATCAAAGGGCTCAGGCAACAAGAGGTGCCTTGTATAAAAAGAATTTCGGAATAATGACACAAGCCACATGCTGGCCTCTCATCGCCGTGCACCAGCCGCGCTCAGCGGTGCCCGTGACGACACACTCCTGTCTGCCGGGTGCGCCACTCAGTGCGCCACTGAGAGCAGTGAGCGTGCATCCTAGTTCGGTACGTGTGACCTCGTGTTTACACCGTGCTTCCTGATCCACAAGGTGCTGTCCCTGACATTATTCTTTCTACTCACTCTCCCCTCAAACCCATTAGGGAAGAAGACCTACCAGTGTGGACACAGAGCCTCTCTGTGGCCACGACCACTCACTGGCGGCCTGCAAGAACTCTGACCTGACCCCGGGTTCCGCTGTAGGGCCCAGTACACAGCCCATGTCTGATGGGAGAACCAGCCCTGCGCCTTGCTCCTCCATTTCTGTCACCCCATTCCTGGGAGTTCAAATGTCGAAAACGTCGATGGTCATGAACACAGGCATTTACCCAAACGCTTGATTACCCGCCTGTCTCCATTCAAGCATTTGTTGGAGGACTAACTGCTCCTGCCCTGCTGCTGCCTCCATACGTGGCAACTTTGTTACTGTTTCTTTTTCTCAGATTTTATTTGAGAAAGAGAGTGAGCCTGAGCAGGGGGAGCAGCAGCAGGAGACAATGAAGCTGACTCCCTGATGAGCAGGGAGCCCGGAGCGGGGCTCAGTCCCAGGGCCCTGGGATCATGACCTGAGTCAAAGGCGGATGCTGAACTGCCCAAGCTGCCCAGGAGCCCTGGCAACTTCGTTTTTTCCAACAAAGTCACAAAGCAGGGACTAGCAGGAGTTGGAGCAGATAACTCTCAGGAAATCCCAGCCTCCTACTTATAAATTTTAACAGAAATATACCTAGTATAGCCACCAGGCCCGTTAGATCTCTAAGGGTAATTAAATAGTGCTCTAAAATCAAGTTTCTGCTTCTGATATGAATGGTAGAACAGTTAAGGGAAGAAGAAAAACATTTAGAATATATGGCAAACTGAAATATGGCAGGGGTGGGGGAAGGGACAGGTGGAGGGGATGGGAAACAGAATTTCAACCATCCAGGAAAGACAGTCACAAAATGCTGATAATAGATTGTCTTCATGACAAGATTTTAAGTGATTTTTAATTTCTTTGCTATACTTTTGGGTACTGTTTGATTTTATTTTTAATTTTATTTATTTATTTATTTATTTATTTATTTATTTACTTACTTATTTATTTTTAAGTTAGTTCTATGCCCAGCATGGGGCTTGAACTCACAATCCTGAGATCAAGAGTCACATCCTCTACCAACTGAGCCAGCCAGGTGCCCCTGATTTTATTTTTTAAAAAACAATGTTTGTTTTGTAAAAAGTTAAAATATTTTTATTTTGAGAGGAAAACATAACCTTACGTGCTGACTCAGATCATCTTTAATGATGTGTTCAGTTTGAAATTCCACGACAGGTATGTCAATGAGTAAGCACACGCTGGGGGCGCACCCTGTTCCCCGGACACACGCCTCTGCTCCCACTTGCTGGGAGGCCCGCACAAGTGGGTGTGGTCCCATTTCCAGAACTGCGTTCTGACAGCTTCTGTCTCACGGAGGAGCAGCTTGCTATCAGTTCAGTTTTGCTTACCTGGACAGGTGGCTCAATCATTATCCAGGCCGGAAGCATCAGACTGGGATTGAGAGGCTGGGTTCCCACTCGGAAGTAAACTCCGCCCCTAGAGTCACAGGCCCAGATGTGCTGATTTCCACATGCCAAGCTCGTCAGTTTTATAGCTCCTGTAGACAAATAAAGGAAAAGTCCACACACTAATTACTTTTGTAAAATGACAAACCCTTCATTTAATCTGTGGACTTTGATTCTATCCTTCAAAGAAAGAGGGTGAGGCTGCACTTGCTGTTGACCCTGTCGTCTGAGGGCAGCCCAGCTCAGGTGAGCTATCGAGGCCTCCGGCTGCCCCGCCACCTGCCAGGCGCCATACGGCGGCTCTCCTGCCCCATGGGTGATGTCGTCAGGATGCTGTCAGCACAGGGCCCTGAGCCACAAAGCACAGGGTTAATATGTGTGTGGGCCTCTCGTTAGCTTCATCACGTGTGTGCATACCACCAGCAAATTCTGCATCTGGGGAGAGGGAACTGCTCTTTATCAGGAATCCTGAGCCTGAGGAGAATTCATATGAAGTAGCTAAGTCGCCTAGAACCTTCATGTTTCTGTTCACATTGCTCCTGGTTAACTGAACCAATTTTAAGAGAAAAGGAAATTGGAGGAGGCTTTAAAGAGAAATTATGCTTCACAGTCTACCTGGCTGAAGAACAGCCAGCAGTGACTAAGCAGCTGCTGTGGGACAGGGTGCGGCTCCTCTGACAGCCTCACTTCGAGCCCTGCAACAGTGACGCGCAGTGACTATCACCTCAGCTCACACGCGAGGTCGTCCGGACTCGGAAACGAAGACACATGTCCAAGGTCCCAGGGCGAGGATGTGGCTAAGCCAGGAGGCAAAGGTCTGACCCCAGGCCAGCCCGACTCCTCTGCACCAGCTCTCTGCCCTCTGGGATGCCAGTGAATGCACAGATCGGATGTTCAGTTCAGTTTCGAACAGGCCCAGGGAACCCACGTCCTGTCAAGTTACAGAACATTTTCATCACCCCAGGAAGTTCCCTTGGGCCCCTTTGAGTCAATTCCCTTGGTTCCGAGGCACCCATTCTTCTGATCTCTATCACCATGAGTTAGTTTAGTCTAGAGGCCCACACAAACAATCACAGGTACGCCCTCTCTGGGCTGTGGCTTCTGTCACTCCAATGGAACGTGTGCAGGATTTGTCCCCAGTGTCGCTTCATGTTGTGAGCATTACCCCACTGCACGCCAATACCACCGTTGACCCAGCCACCTGGCGATGGGCATCTGGGCTATGTCCACTTCCTGCTATTAGGAGTAAAGCTGCTGCAGTCATTCTTGTACAAGACTTTTTTGTAAGCATGTGTTGTTTTTCTCAAATGGTGCCTAGGAGTGGAAGTGCAGGGCTACGGGGTGGGTGGACACCTGCCATTCTGCACACCCACCAGCTGTGCATGCCGCTGCCCACACCCTCACCAGCACCTGGTCTTGGCACCTTTTCCATGTTGGCCATTCTAGTAGGTGTAAAAAGGTATCTTGTCATGGTTTTAACTTACATTTCCCTGATAACTAATGATGCTGATTGTCTTTTAATGTGCCTATGGGGCATAACGTGCTTATGGGGTATATCTTTTGTGAAATGCCTATTCAAGTCTTTTGCCCATTTTTCAAGTTGAATGGTCTTTTGATGACTGAGTGACAGGATTTCTTTGTATATTCTGAAAACGAGTCCTTTGTCAGACATACACTTTGTGCCTATTTTCTCCCAGTCTATGGAGACTTGCCTTTTCATTTGCTTGACTGTGTTTTTTGCTGAGTTTGTAATTGTGATGAGTCAGTCTGACTTTAAAGCAGGGGGAGAAGGTGGTGCAACTATGTTCCGTGGCCATGCTCCTGTCGGCCAGCTCACAGTTATCACTGGGAGTGGACAGCAGCCCAGGGATCTGCGCTGAAGCCCAGGCACGGATCCTGCTATGTGGAAATCTCGTCAGGTGCCTTCAGTTAGGACACCAGCTGAAAAGTATTCACTGATCACTACAAAAACAATTCTCGGTATTCCTTTGTGCATATACTGAAGTTAACTGTAGTTTTTCCTTCCTTCCACTTTTATAGAATATCTTACCAGGGAGTCTGAATGGACTTCCAAGAGCTCTAACAGTCCACAGTGAAAGATTGGTACCAATCAAAATCCAGTACCTTCAGCAGTAAACTACAGAAATAGCTGAGAAACAAAGGCAAATTTTTAAATGTTAAATGAAAATTAATTTTATGCTGGAGTCTTCAATCTGCCCTACTAGGAACTCCAGGCAAGAGCTGATGGTGAGAACAGTTACATGGTGACAAAGACACACTGGGCCAGCAGCTCCGTTAGCAGTGACTTACACCACAGCCACCAGAACACGCAGTTCATCTCATAGGAACATTCTTTCAGGACAAAAGTAAAGGCAGCTAGAATATACATGTCAGTGTAGACAATAGCATATTCTGAACTGAAGAGACAGGTCAAAGAAGAAAACATTTAACTGAAGGCTGCAGTTTCCCAACCCACAGAGGGCCCCCCAGGCTGCCTGAATACAGACAGTTCATGAGACTGTTCTGTTGAGATGCTCAGGACAGAGGAAGAGACCCCTGCCCTCCCCGAACACTCCATGCTGCCCTGCGGTCCCTGCGAGTTAGGTGGGCCCTGTTGCTAGTCTGGACGATGGGCTGTGGGCAAAAGCGATCTGCCACTCCTGAACTGAAGCGCAGAAGAGCTGGCAAGGGGCCTTGCCGCTGTCCCCTGCTGTGGTGACCAACACACTGAAGCCACAGAGCACAGCAGCAGGACCAGGAAGCTGCCCTCCAAGGGACACAATCCCAAGAGACTGTGGCAGCAGGGAAGTAACATTATGTTAAGTCGCTGATTATTTCGGGACCGTTACTATGTTACCAGCCAGATGAACACAGACACACGACAATTTTCTTGCCTTTCCCTGTTGTTTTTTCTATTAAAAAAAAAATTTAATTATTTTATTCAACATAGGAGACATTTTCCCCTTAGGATTACTTTCCAACATATATTTTAGGAGAAAAAGTAACATTTATTTGGTGTTTTACTATTTATAAAACACTGTTCTGCATAAATTACTGCCTAATATAATCCTATTTGTTACCTAAAGGCAAAAACTGACACTAAATATTTCCTCATTAAATGCTGTGACCAGATAAATTAAATTACAAATTGCATTAGTTTGCTAAACATTCCAATGTCTGACAGAATGGATATTTATGTATACTAGGAAATGAAATGTTATCGGCAACTTAAATATCTGTAAAATGATGCAAATTTTCTTCCCAAAACTAGGACTGTAATAGATCACAAAATTTCATATTCAGTCTCTAAAGCTGGGCTCAGTAGCCAGACATTTAAGAGTTCTCTTAATCTCAAAGCAGCAACTGATGTGGTAATTTGAATGGGGGCAGAAAAGAGTGATGTTAGGTCTTATGAAAGAAATGAAAGGTAGAAATCACATTCATGACTTAATACTGTGCAAAAGTCGTCCTTGAAACTGAAATTATTTTTTTAAAGATTTTATTATTTGAGAGAGAGAGAACGAGCAGTGGGAGGGGCAGAGAGAGAGAGAGAAGCACACTCCCCAATGAGCAGGAAGCCTGATATGGGGCTTGATCCCTGGACCTGGAGATCATGATCTGAGCTGAAGGCAGACACTTAACCAACTGAGCCACACAGGCGCCCCAAAACTGAAATTTCTGCTTGCAGTGCAAAAAAAGCTAATGACATTCCAACTTTATAAGAACCTGGCATGGCCGGCATGACATGGGCTACACCCCACTGTCAGTACCAGGAAGACGGGCTTTCATGTTTCATGGTTGCGATGTCAGGATACTTGTCAAGAAGAGGCCAGGACTGCAGAGAACGGCACAGATAAATCACATCCCTGAACAAGATGGTGGCAACTGGGAGGTGGATTAGCCAATTAGCGCTCCTGTACCTGCCTGTTAGGCAGTTGTATTAGTGATTGTCAGTATTAAGGCCAAAGATAGGACCAAAACTCATATTCCAGCGGCACCTGGGTGGCTCAGTCAATTAAGCATCTGCCTCTGGCTCAAGTCATGATCTCAGGGTCCTGGGATCGAGTCCCGCACTGGGCTCCTTGCTCAGTGGGGAGCCTGCTTCTCCCTCTGCCTGCTTCTTCCCTGCCTGCTGCTCCCCCTGCTTGTGCTCTCTCTCTGACAAATAAATAAACAAAACCCTTAAAACAAACAAAAACAAAACAAAAACCCTTGTATCCCAGAATTACTTAGAAATGGGAGTTACCCATAACAACCGTTTTTCGTGCTGGTCTACTTTCCCACTGGGCATGGATGTGGCCCCTCTCTATGTGCAAACACCACATGGGGTCAGTCTGAAAGGGCCGCTGGGAGAGAGCAGGAGCAGGGCACTCAGGGCACGCGGGGGTGGGGGGAGTGCCTCGAGGAAATGCAGCCTGAAGGAAGCTGGGGATGGGGCGGGGGACAGTCTTGGCGGAGGCCTGAAGGAAGAAGAGCTGGGGGAGGGACAGGGCAGGGAGGACATTCTAGGCCGCGGCAAGACAAGCGTGCACTGTGCACAAAGGGCCTGGCATTCAGGGAAGAGCAATGGCTAGGGGCAGCGGTCTTACGGCTCGGGGCCCGTGCAAGGCAGGCTGGGCCAGGCTGAGATGGCCCTGGGGGCCACCCTGGAGTCAGCACACCGGGGTGCTCTCTCAGTCGGAGGGGTCGCCCCCAAGGCTGTCTTAGGAAGACAGCTCTGGCACCTGTGGGGGAGGTGGGCACACTACCGCTGTGGTGAGAGGGGAGCAAGGATAACAGCCTCAGAGATCCCCTGGGGTAGGTAAAAGACATGGCTGATGCACTGGCCACAAACAGCCACAGGGGATTCTGCCCTTTCCAGAAGAGTTTAGTGGGAGAAGAAGAGTGAAATCAGGAAAGAGTGCATTTGGGAAAGAGAAGTTTCATACTGAACAAAATCCTCACATGCAGAGTCATAGTCCTGAAAGTCAGGCTGTGCTTCCTTTCACTGCTTTCAGCACCCACCATGGCCAACTTTTCAAAGAACAACAAAGCATCCCAGTTAATCCCAGGTAAGTAATCCAAGGCTGCATGAATGCAACCTCGATACTCACTTTCTCTTCACTGCTATTCGATGCCTGCTGCTGCCTTATGACGACCTGCCACGGACGCTCCCACGTGGGGCTCTGGGCAGGGAGCACACAGCTGAACTTAAATTCTTCATCCCCTCATTTAGATAATAATTTAAAAAGCCACTTGATTCACCTGTTTGTCCCACAAGCTACAAAGACCACCCTGGAGAGAGCCCAGCAACATGATACCTGGTGGTCCCTGCCTGCCTTTCACCGCCCCCGACCCTGGCACAGTGGGAGGCGGGCACCTTTCCCACCTCTCCCCGTCCACCTCCTCTGCCCAACACAGACCCTACAGCTCAGGATGCACTGCGCTCTGCTACGTTTAGAAAATGGTAAAAGGATTTTTTTTTAAAGATTTATTTATTTATTTGACACAGAAAGAGAGCCAGTGAGAGAGGGAACACAAGCAAGGGAAGTGGGAGAGGAAGCAGGCTCCCAGCAGAGCAGGGAGCCCATTGCGGGGCTCGATCCCAGGACCCTGGGATCACGCCCCGAGCCGAAGGCAGATGCTTAACGACTGAGCCACCCAGGTGCCCCGGTAAAAGAATTCTTTATCCATCATTTCAATGTCTGCTAGCAAACCAGATAAACAAAATCTAGAGCTCGGACTAAGAAAGGCAGTGCTTCCCACAATCACTCCACCAGGCACACGGTCAGACAGCCCCCACCAGCCTGGGGAGGGACGCAGCTATTGTTGGCTCGACAGGGACCCCGCGCAGGACATCTGCCCAAGAAGCTCACGTTGACCCCGGATGGGTCCTTGCATCATCTCTCCACGGTGGGGACTGCTGTTCCCATGAGGAAGGTGAGAAGTTGAGGTTTAAATAAGGGAACCCAGCAGCTCGCCCAGGATCCTGGAGCCTGCCCAGGATCAGGTCTCTTAAACTGAGCCTTCGTCCCACCAAAGCTGCGTTTCTCCCCTGGAAAGAATGGCCACCACCCCCGGTGAAGCCCAAATGGGCACCTCGGAGACCTGCACTAGTCTAGCCAGCTACCCAGTGCCGGGAGGACCGGGCTGACCTGTAAGGGAGATGTGAGCTGGAGGCCCAGTGGCTGCAGGCCCTGGCAGAGCTTGCCCCGGCACCGTGCAGCCTGGCGTAACGCCATCTGCTCTGCGCCCACTGCGGTGCAATGGTGTCCTCTGAGGGACATGGAGGGGGTGCTGCAGGGAGACAGCTCTGCCTCTCACCCAGACTGTGCTGAAGAGCAAGGGCTCCCACAGGCCTCGAGATTCAGTGGTGGGAGGGCACGAACTGCGCCCTGGCCTTCTGACCTCCAGAAGGAACTGGCAGCATCTCCCTAACTGGTCTGGTTGGGGCTGCTAGAGAAAGGCCAGGCCACTAGATATCTGGATGGTGGCAAGTCATCCCAGGGCAGGCCGGAGGGTCCCCCATTACCAGCACTCAGGGCCAAGAGCAGCCACAGCTTTGGTCGGTCACGGTCAGTAATGGTGACTGGTAAATACTCTCAAAAGCTGGAAGGTGACGGCCCCGGTGCTGGGATTAGGTTCAAAAGACAGTGTATGAGGCCAAAAGTATAAGTCATCAAAATGACCCTGAAAAATTCCTATTTTTAGTATATGTGCTGCTGAACTGAGCACAACTCTGGACTACTCCCAGCTTTGGAACAGTTTGCTTCTTCAGTTGAGAGCCAACCGCCCCCTTATTTAAGCTGGATTGTATCTGGGGGCTTGCTGCACAAAAGAACAATGATCTTTCTATACAGCACCTTAAAGGAGCCACATGATCCGAGAGCAGCTGAAGTCCAGCCTGCTTCATGGGATGGGCAGAGGCCCCTGGCAGCCAGAGACATGGCCAGAGGCCGTGGCGAGGCATGTGTATACGTGTGTACATACACACATACACAGGCATACACACACATATATATGTATGCATATATATATTTTTTAAAGATTTCATTTATTTATTTGAAAGAAAGAGAGCCCGTGTGCGAGAGAGAGAGCACAAACAGGGAGAGGGGCAGAGGGAGAAGCAGGCTCCCCACTGAGCAGGGAGCCCAACGCAGGGCTGATCCCAGGACCGTGAGATCATGACCTGAGCTGAAGGCAGACACTTAAGGTGGCCCTATATATGTATACATTTAAACTCTAAGCCCAATGTGGAGCTCAAATTTATAAGTCAGAGATTAAGAGTCACATGCTCTACTGACTGAGCCAGCCAGGCGCCTCTCCCCTTTTTCTCTAATGAGTACATGTGGTTGAATTCTGAAATACTAAATGCTTATACAATTCAATTTTACCACCTACCAAACAAAAAACACTGGTTGTCTGTTTATCAAATTGGGAAACCGCATGGCAGGGGCGTGTTCCTAAGGCTCATGTGGACCTTCTGGAGTGGCCTGGAGCAGCCTCAGCCTTCAGACAAGTCTCTGCTGTCAGACTAGCCACACATAAGCTGCCGGTCGATCGAGAACTTGCCTGGAGAGTAACCTAAGGTTGCAGGCTCCCTCTAGTATCTTGTTTCTTGGAATACAAATGACTTATTTATGAACGGCATCATGCTCCTTGGCCGGCTCTGTAAACTTTGAGGGGAGACTCAGAAGAGCCGCCGTCAGGAGACGCCCATCATCTCCTCAGCTTGTTAGCGTCAGAACAGACACTCGCTCGCCAGGCACTGTCCTAGCGGCGGAGGGCCAGGGGACAGGTGCTGAGGCTGACGCAGGACACAGCTGTGCTTCCAGACTTAAAGGGCACAAAGCAACGCACCACACGGAGTCGGACTGGCAGAGGCAGCTGCATCAAGCAGTTCTAGCCGCAACTTCCTCTAAGCCTACGCCCCTCCCGGGTTCCGCAAGCCCTCCCAGCTGCACACTGGGGAAGGAAAGATCCTGACAAAACAGAGGCCCATTTCACCTGCAAGAGTGGCCGATCAATCTCCCGAAATCCAGCAACCTACACAACGTCCTATGAGCATTCATGCGACTTGGACACGGGGCCATACCTAGCTGGGACAGGTCCAGCCGCGTCCAGTGCATGCCTGTAGGGCAGCTCTTGGACAGCGTCCTGATGAACACCTGGCCGAGGTTGTCCAGTGCCCACAGAGCGTCGTGGCAGGCGGCGTAGGCCCTCATGTCGGCGTCGGGAGGCAGCTGCACCGTGGAGGGGCGGGCCTGAGCGTTCCGGGCGCTGACGCTGCACAGGTCCTTGCTGCTCTGGCACAGCCACAGGGAGCTGCCTGTGGAAAAGGTTCGTGTTTGTCACTGACCAGATGCATGAGGCAGCCCGGGCCCGTGGGCAGCTGACGCCTGGTGGCAGGCGCCGCTGCTCCTGGCTCCCAGGGTACTACCGTGAAGGAGGGCTCGATGGACCTGGCGTCAGAAGTCAGAGGCGCACCCAATGTGCAGCCTGTGAAGACATAGGCCTGAGATGTTCTAAAGGGAGGCATGAATGCAGGGCTTATGAGACTTGCTGAAGTCCCAGTGTTGGCTCAGCGGCTTTGACCTTGGACGTTTCCTAAGGGCTGGGGAATCTGTGACTTGGTGTGACTGGTGTGCTGGAGGGGAGTGAGGTCTGCAATTGCTCAGAAGGATGGAGCCACAGTTCCCCTGTTCTGGTCTGGGGTGGGGGGTGTGGGTGGGCAGGCCAGGGGGGAGGCTGCTGGGGAGGCTTGGAAAGCTGGAAAGCCTCCTCGCCCCACCCTCTCCTCAAAACCCACCCTCGTCTCCTCTCCACCATTTTTATATAGTCCTTTAGACTTAACAGATTGAGTTTAAAATACAGATAACCTCTGAGAAACTTCAAGGTTCCATCATAATATATATTATCTAAAACTTGTGGCCAGATAGGTTTTAGAATTCACAACTTTAAGGATTTTGAAAACCTAAGGTCATGGGTATGCCACATATTTAAGTAACAGCCTCAGGGAGCCAAGTAGCAATGAAACGCAGTAACATTCCTGCCACAAAATGTGGGCATACTCATAATCGATGCATAAGTAAGCAGACCCATCAGCTCGGGCCAGGTTTTGCTGCCAAATGACTTTGTACCAATCTCAGGATATGATCTCTAGTTTTCAGAACTTACGGATTTCAGAATTATGGTCAGAATGATCAGGTGAGTAAACATTTTCCCGTACTGACAAGTTAGCCAAATTCTGGTGGGACTAATTGCTTGAACTAACCAGCTGCTTTCTCTGAACCACAGGCTTCATGGTATCTTCTCATTCGACCCTCCTCCTAGGAGGAGCCTTTGGCCACGTCCCAGAGGGGTCACCTGACTACCCAGGCTCCCCGCTCACTGGTAATGGCGCCCCCTCTCCTGGCTCCAAAGCCCATGCTCCAGGAGGGGAGGGGAGCTCTGACCCGAGTCAACAGGAGGTCTGCCCCTGTCCTAACGGGGGCACAACGGTGGGATTTAGACTAGCCAGAAGCTGTAAACCAGATTGAAAGAGGTTGCTGGAAGGTGACAGAAGACTTCACAAGGGGAAATGGGAAGGCACCCCAAGAAGGCTGGTGCCTACTGACTGCAGTGCAATGGCCCCATGACACATCACTGGAAGTCTCCGGCTGCCGGCCCTAGTGGGACACTGTATGTTCCTCTCCTTCGGAATGATGCCCTGCCTTTAGATTCAGTCAATGTCCCCACGCCAGGCCTATCCAGCTTCGGGGCCTTGGCTCAGCCAACAAGGGCTGCTTGCCTGAGAAGCCACTGCATTATCTCTGAGGCCCTGTTTCTGAGGTCCACATAGCCACACCCCATCCCAACTAGGTCATGGTCAGACCATGGTTTTCACTTTTCAACTGCCAACCCATGCGCTATATTTCTCAACCAACCTTCCTTTGTGGGAGCAGTGGAAGCCAGCACAAAGGCCCACTTTGTTGCAGAAGCTGTCCCACGGGGAACAACATTATTCCAGTAAGTGCCTAGAAGGAACCAACAGGAAGTGTGTTAAAGAAAGAAGAGAACACACACACGCTCCAGAGCATTAGTTCTAGACTCTAAGTGGTCTTCAAAACCTCCACACCCAATTCTGAAGTGCCCTTAAATTAGGAGATCTGTACCAGCCAGTGCTATGAGGCCAAGTCCCTTGTTTCTCCCTCTAGGCTGACAAGCAGAGCCACAGTCTTGCCCAGGGTTGGGGGGGGGGTGGTCATGCAGAGGGAGGCGAGCTGGAGAAAATTCACAAAGCAGGGCTTCACTCACAGAAACGAAGCCCTCATGGGCACAAGTGGATTTATACCACCAGTCACAGATCTCGCCAGAGCCTTGCGTTCTCCACAGAGCAGGAACTTTTCCTCCAGGAAATGGACTATCCCTCTTACTAAACTCTTTACGTTTGGGCGGATCTTTTCATTTAAATGTGAAATTATGAACATAAAAATGAGCTCCATCTGCCCTTCCCATATCATCACAGATTCCCAGTAGAAACTGATCACACACCAGCCAAACGCTGGTATCCAAGTTGTAGGAATGACAGATTAAAAAAAGGAAACCGATACAAAGCATAAAGAACGCCTCCATGACAAACACTTCACACACTGGCACAAATTATCTTCCGCAGTTGAGATCTTAAAGCTTTTCTTTCAGTGCTAGCTTCGAAGCGAAGCTGCCAATCGAGTCAATGTGAAAAGAAAAGTAATTCACCCACCGATGAGATTTCCTTTAGCGACATGGAATTCATTCTTGCCTGAGGAGATCCAGACGCCACTGTTGTTGACCCCGAGAAGGCTCGGCTGGCACTGAAGCTGCTGAGACCAAAACGCCATGCGCAGTTTATCGGCCACCTTTTCCACGGGTGCTTGGGCTGCTGTGGCCACTGAATGTGTGGCATGAATTATGGTCTGGAATAAGCTGCACTGATCGAACACCACATAGTCGGTGATGCTCACCTGGAGGGCAAGACGGAAAGACACCCTTCTCTCAGTGCAGCTATGAGTTCCTTCTGTATGCGTGCGGACTGAGAGCAGAGGTCTGGCCCATAACCGCAAATACGCAGCACACGTGCATTTGTTAAGGACCAGAAAAGTCTGGCAGGACACTACCAAACCACTAACTGTAATTACTTCTGAGGGCTGGATTTAGAGGGATGGAAGAAAATGTTCACCTTTCTTTTGATACATTTTTATATAATACGGGTCAGTCCTAAAGGTAGGTATTATTTTTGTGATTACCTATGATCCCCCCCTCAAACTCGTGAAGCCTTTTATTCTAATCAGTGAGAAAGGGTCATTTTGCTTTTAAATTTAGGTATTTCCAACAGATAACAGTGTGCAATCCTTAGAATCATAATACGGGATAAAAAAGATATTATAAGTAAGGTGATAGAAGCACTTTATGATCTAAACCAGGACTGTCGATAATTATGCCAGTTCAACAGCACAAATCGGGACCATCCTGGATACCAAGGGCACAGCGTGGCTCAGGTGTGCAAACCGCTTCTCTAACATTCCTGAAAGACATTTCTTCAGGGCAACTCTGAGGAGAACCTCTCTCTTGTTGGGCAGCTCCGGTTGTTAGAAAGTTCTTTTTAAGATGGTCAAAGTCTGACTCCATGTGACTTTTACATATATTTCTGCCCTGTTGGGTTCAATTACAGAGAATGTTGCTCTCCGACTCCTAGGACAGCCCTGTGCAGGCCGCATTCCCAGGTCACGCACATTGAAATGCTGCGTGAAAGGGATATCATTTATTACAAAGAATTTAATTCTAATAAACAAAACAAACAAAAAGGAAATTATTGTAAAAATCAGTGCTTAAGTGTACAAATTTGCCCTTTTTCATCCGTGAAAGGACTCACACTAACTGTAAGCCACTGTCCTAACTGAAGTTGAACTGCTTTATCACGTCTGGACCCCGTGGCCCCCTTTCCCACTATCTCGTCACAGCCCACAGAACGCCGGCCCGGGAGCTCTGGGCCTCCTCGGGAGAGTGCACATGCCAAGGCCACGCAGAAGGTCTGTGACAGACTGTCTTAGCACCCAACACTTGGAGATAAGCAGGAGGCAAATTAAAAAAAAATAAAGGTTTAGCAGCCAAACATAAAGCTGGCTCTGGTGCTACAGAGAAATCAGTCTTACAGTATTTAACTCTGCTTCCAACTACCTCAAAGATGATTCTGTCAAATTAAATTTCTCTAATGTTCTGAATATGATGATAAAATGGTATCTAATTTTCTTTAGGCTACTTAAAAATGGAATGTGGTACATATATACATGTAAGAGTGTGTGTGTTCATGTGTGTAAAACCATGTAATATACTTACCAGCACGGAGAAGGTATTTTAAAATCACTTGTACAACTTGCCATAGTATCAGACATATCAGAGACCTATGTACACATATACTTACTCATCAAAGAGCAAACACAACTTCTTTTTCCACATTCTCATCCGACAGACCCAAGGGCAGCTAATGAACGACCTGCCCTCAGTGCAGCAGGTCTGAGGCAACGACACGACCTGAGCCAGTGGAGACAAACACTGAAGAGACGCTGCCTAGTTTCCAGCCGCTGAGGGTCAGAACCACCTCACCGGCCGCCGCAGGAGGCTAGGGGAGCAACGGCTACACCAAACGGTACCAAAGAGGGGAAGGAACAACTCCTTGAAAACACATTCTAGGCCACCCCGGCTGGGACCAAGTCACGAAAAGTGAGCTTGCATACACCCTCCTATTACACAGAGTGTTTCCTTTTCTGGGAGCGTGTGGGAACATTCTCCTTTCTTTGTTGAAACGCCACTTGTTAAGAGGCCTTTGGAACAAGCGGGGAGAGATGAATTTTAATTGTAGGCTGGGTCTCCAAACCTGTTGTCTAGCTCTTCTCAGCCCATGTGTTCAGAATTAAACATCATTATTACCTAGGTCTTCAAAAGGGTATCACCGGGCTTATTTAGCACATAAGGATAAATTTCTAAATAACACCAACACAAAAAAAAGAAATAATAAACAGCCCATACATTTAAGCAAAGAGAGTTTTACAAGTTACTTCCTACAATGAAAAGCCCTGGATATTTCTAATGTGCTCAAATACAGCGAAAAGTCTAACTCGTCGAAGAGTAAAGGTGAATGCTCTTAATTTAATTCAACCTCCCCAGTCTCTTTAAGGAGAAGAGAAGGACTATAAAAGGGGGAGCAGAGCTCCCCACTCAGGGAGACGCCCTGGCCAGTGGCCCTGGAGCGGAGCACCTACTTGCCACCAATGGTCGTCATCTCCCTGGGGCTTCTTGGAAACGACACCAGTTCTGAACCACAGGTTCCCTCGGATGTCCAGGGCCCACAGAGTCTGCTGGTCCCCAAGAGTTATACAGACGGGTTCCAAAGCTTGCCTTTCACTGGAAACAGGGAAGAGAACACGGGAGTCAGCGCCCACACTCAAAGCGCCCGGCCTGACTAGGAACACCGGCCTCAAGTGTCTCCCGGGAGGGTTGAGAGCCCACCCACAAGTTCCAAGGAAGGAAGCTCGAGTTTCGAGTTACATTACTGTGCAGTGTATGTTGCTTACATGTATGGCAGCCTCTGAAAGACATACTGAAAACCCGGCCTGGTGGGGAAAGCCCCCGGGGAGAAAAGAGCCTACGAGGAAAGTGCGTGGGCACATCAGGCGCCTCTGCTTCCCTGCTCCCTCCTGCACAACTGAGCCAGTGGAGGTGCCCCCCATGTGCCGGGCTGTGTGGGGCAGCAGCAGCTGGGCAGACACTGCCTCTCCGTGGGCAGTGCCCTTCCCCCTCCCGCCCCTCTGGTACAGCCCTCGCCGGCTTCGGGGCTCAGCTGGGCCACGCTCTCCGGGTTCGGACCAGCTATGCTAACTGGCACAGGCAGCTACCCGCTCTGGGGGAGGGCAGGGCTGGGGGCAGCCACCTTTGCACACCCAGCCCAGCCCTGCTGTGGCTCACAGTAGCTACTCGCTCACATCGACCAGGTTGCTAGGTTCAAACCAAGAAGATTGTAGTCTAATTTTTCTAATTAGCAAAATGATTGGATGGTAAATTCTATAATTAAAATTTTGAGTGGTATAAGTAACCAGATAAATTACCATTCAGAGATCAATTACCATTGACAAGGATAATAAAGAAAAATATTTGGCCCTAAACCCTTCAGATTCTACACAGAAACCACCCGACAGCCCTGGGCAGTGCTGAATAGAAACTGTCATGAGAGACCCGTGACCATGTGATGCTTGACGTCACACAAGAGGGCAGCAGCATCTCAAAAAGCTAAGCTCTGACCCAGTGCCCATTCTGCCAGACAGAGGCAGGCACAGGGCGTCTCCATGGTAGGGCAGCTGCCATTGGCTCTGACAATTCCAGAGAACACTATTACCATGGAGAGCTTCAGAGTAGCAGCTCTGCCCAGGAAAGGCTCCCATGGGTGCATTAAGGGGAGTCAAGCTGACAAAGAACCAAGGGTGGGACAAGCAAGATGATGAAGACGTTTCTGCTCCTCCTGCTGATACCTGACGATGTCACATTTCCACTGCTCCCCTTCAGGGCAGAAGCTGCTCACACCCTCCCGGTACAGGAGGGCTCTCTGCTCTGTCAGTGCCCACACCACGCTGTTTCGGGCTGTGACCTGGGACAGTGGGTATGGACAGTCGACTTTTACGGCTCTGGCACAGGGGCGATCCACACTGAGACCTGCCAGGGAGACAGACAGGAAGCCCCAAAGACACACAATCAGGACTTCACACCTCATTTGTATTCTGTTGTTTGCTTATTTTTCTTTTTTGGGGGGTTATTTTGCCATATTCTTTTATAATAAGTACTTTGTCTTTTTAAGGTCTAGTCAACAAAAATTGTTGTGCTTAAAATGGTTAAGTTGGGCATATGTCTGAAGTGCTCTCAAATGCTCTTTGAAAACTGAAGGAATAACAATTCAGAATCCACTGGTGTCCCAAAGTAGCTTAAGATGTTCTGGAAGAAAAAGAAAGCCCAGGGCAGGAGAGCAGCCAGACCTTGAGCCAAGAAGGCCCAGGCCAAGAGCAGCATATGCTTTACGGCTGTGCCCCTCAGAGCCTCGGGGTAAGCCGAGCTGCCGCAGCTGCGAACACCAGGGCTCTGAGGCCTCCAGCCATCCTCGCGCAGCAGCTCCGACAGAGCAGCTGCCCTCTCCTGCTCCTACCTGGTTGGAGGGGTGGTTCCCTAGATGAAAGGCGAGGTCCATCACACAGCAAGGCAATGGAAGGCCAGAGCTCAGAGTCCCTGATGCCCTGTCCAGGGCTCTTTCCCCCACCTCCTTGCAGCCTGTCTGCAGCTTGAAGGCACTCCTGGGGAAGCTGGCAGAACAGCTGTTAACTCAAACCCCATACTCTGTGGCATCGGCCTGCAATTAGTTCTCCGTGCTCAAATGTGTTCCCCGACTGCTTACAGAAGCCCGATGGTACCACATCCTTGGTTGTATTCCTCTTCCACAACCGGGGGAGTCACCTGCGGGGCTTTTTACACTACACATCGTCAGGTCCGCCCTGGAGACCAACACGGTAGGTCTGGTACTGCCGGTTAACGGGGCACCCGTTCCTTAACCCCAGGCCAGAAGCGCTCCGTTTCCTCACCAGGAACAAAACACAAATGCCCCTGGAAAATGGATATGCGTCTGCCTTTCCAGAGCTATTCCCACTTGAAGGGAGAAACCAGGGCTGGCACATGGCCCAGGAGCTGGCGAGGCTGACCACCAGGGCTCAAGCAACGGCTTCTAGGAGATGCTGGCCCCCCACATGTGAGGAAGAGCCAGATGTGCAAAGACTTTCCATCTCAGAGAACCATCCCTGGCTGACAGCTCATAACAGAGATTAAAACAATCTCCCCAGATCAGCAACATTAAATGGTTAAAAGATTGATCTTTACGTAAATCCAATATGGCCTCTTGACAACCTAAAAAGAGCTCCTGCCCCATATCCTTTCCAGATGCTGATAAATCACATTGCCTTTGGAAACTAATACCCCATTTTGCTGACAATACATAAACACCCACTCTCATTACAGTTTATTTTTAATACACAAGTCCCACCGAGTCTCCTGCAGCAGTTGAAGGTTCCCCTCAGGGCAGTTTATTATGACAAATTGAACTGCTACTCAGATCAAATGATTTCTGGTTGTTTCTTCCTGACCCACATGTAAATAAGTATACAGAAGCAGGGCTCTGACCTGGCTGAAAAAAATCCAGCCATAACCTAAAGGAAAAACTGATTCTAATGTCACTTCTCTGTTACTCCTTCCCCTTAAGATCTGACATTGCAGCACAAGCGATGGGCAACAGTTAGCCGTAAGGAGAACAAGAATCTGTTTCTGTGTCTCACTGAATAACGCTATTAAATCTTGCCCTAAATTTGTCCAGGGTTGAATGTGAGTCAGTAGAAGGAAACTGCTAATATATTCCAATGGCAAATACTCTCTTTCCAGAAGTATTTTAATTTAAATTGATTTTTACCCCTTATACATTGTGACAGCGCTAAGCGTGTCACTAGCAAAGCGAGGGGCAGTAGGGTGCAGTTACCTGTCTGCAGGTACAGATCTCCATTTGTCCTGATGATCCAGGCTGTGTCATCACTCAGGGCCACAAACACTGCCTGGGGCAGGGCTTCGTACCAGTGCCGCTTCCCCTTGATGGTCACTTTTCCACAAGCAAAAGCTCGGTTAGATTTCTGTTCAATCTTCCAGAGAAGGGCTCCTGGAGAAATAAAAATTCTATTCACCATCCAGTAAATATGGACAATTACTTACACAAAAACTTCATTCTAATCGCTGTGGGGGAGACAGATTTCTAAAACCTCTCTCCCCTTTTGCTTCTACCCCAACTGGGGAAAGAGCCCACGGCTCTTGGGTTTGGGTCCTTGGTCACCACCCACCAGCTGTGGGTGTCAAGTCACCTCCTGTCTCCATGCCTCACTTCCTCCTCTGTACCTTACAGGGCTGCTAGGGAAACTGGAGGTGAGAACAGACCAGGGACACACTGAGCCGGACAGGCCACAGACACTCCTGACACGGACAGGAGCAGTGCTGATGCGGTTACGTCAGGAGGCAAAACTCGTGTCCCACCAGAGGTTGCAAAGTCCTAGAGGGATTCAGAGGGGTCACTTCCAGACCAACTGAGGGATAAGATGCACGGAAAGGAGGCGTTTAAGCTGGGCTGTCTTTTTTTACTCAGAAAGGGACTCTGATAAACAGAGAGAAAGAAGGGGAGGGAAGGAGGAAGACACAGATGGAGGGTGTGACACAGGCCAGGCAGCCATGTGTAAGAAACCACCAGAGGACTACCAAGAGCACAGCCAGGCTGGACTAGAGGGTCTGACGGGAAGAGCTGAGGTAAGAGGAGAAAAGCGAGATGGACGGCTCAGCCCGAAGCACACCCTGAACACTCTGGGGCTCTGGTGCCCCCCAAAGACAAGGGCACTGCAGGACAACTCAGTCAAGTACACTGATCTGGTGGGGACAGAATTCTTACCACATCAACAAGGGCCGGAATGTTTTGCCAACACAAAGTAATCAATAGAATCAAGACAGAACCAAAGTTTCTAAATGGCTGGGGAGATGAACGGTAGTAAATGACAAGAGAAAGAATTAAAACGCACAATTTTATAGCACCAGCAATTGAAGTACACTGTGATCTCAGCCACTCGCTAAGGAAAAACATTTTTCAAACAAGCAAAGAGATGAAACAACCTTGAACAAACTTGTATTTTAAATAGTGACAAAGACCAGGAAGAGTTCAAGGAAATCCATTTGACACACAGTAAAATTACAGGGGATGAGTCTAAGGTCACAGAGTACGTTCTGACTTCTACTCCAGTGTCCTAACAATAAGAAGTGACTATGAGGCAAACACACATAAATACATCTACTCTATCTACCCACCCCCCAATAGGTGAAGTGGCCAACATTATGACAAAACAGATGAGCAAATGATTCTGGACAGGGAAGGAAGGTATAGGCTGAAAGCCTAGTAGAACCTCATTCAGGAAAGGTCTGCTCCAGTTCACTAAAAATGGCTAGCCTGACCATGGCTTGCAAGAATGAATGCATTTTTCTTTTACACTCAGGGAGTAGATGATTCAGCCAAAGCATACACATCACTCATTAAAGAATAATTTCTAGAAAGGAACCCAAATAATCTGAACATATCCAACATATCCATGGGTCCATCTTCATTCGTTCAGTTGCTTTAAAGCAATGCTAAGAAACAGGAACACAGAGGCGCCTGGGGGGCCTCAGTCAGTTAAGCGTCCAACTTTTGATTTCGGCTCAGGTCATGATCTCAGGGTCATGAGATTGAGCCCCGTGTTGGGCTCTGTGCTGGGTGTAGAGCCTGCATAAGATCCTCTCTCTCCTCCCTCTGCCCCTCCCCCCATAAAAGAAAGAGGAACACATATTTATAAGGGGTTAATATGTTAATCTTTTTTAAAAAAAATCCCTCAAAATTCAAGCAAATAGTTTGCATAGCTTATAAAAACATGTCCATGTGTTACCATTGCAATTAAAAAAAACCCCACAGATTCAAACTAAACATCCATTTATTGGATGTTTATTCATTGATGTCAAATGAAGCAAGTCCTGTTCTTTGGAGAAAACCCCCCAAATGTGCAGGTAACCGGCCAGTGCGCTGCAGGGATGGCGCTGTGGCAGGGCCTGCCTTGTGTCAGGCCAGCGACACCGGCAGGAGCAGGGAGCCGGGGGAGGCCAACCTGAGGGTGAGACCGCCACCTGCTGGACGGCATCCTCAAACTTCTGCCAGCGGAGCCCAGCGCCTGGCAGTGCGCTGCAGAACAGGCCGCCTTTGTAGTCCAGGCACCAAATGTACTTCTCGGAGACCGCCAAGCTGAGTATGCCGTAGCCAGGGCCAGAGTATCCCATCCAGCTTTCTGCAAACTAACAAGGACAGGGCCTGGTGAGTTGTTCAGCAGAGCACACAGTCACACTGTCGTCAACAAGGAAAGCGTGCAGGGTATCATTCAAGTCGCAGAGCTGAGGATCTCTGAGAAGCCATGCACGGACCTGCTATCTTTGGACCATACTCCGAGAGAAGCGTTCTGAAGTGGAAGCTCCTGTCCCCCATTAGGACCCCAGAGCATACCCGGGTAACGCTCTGTCATGTCAGAACACCCTTCCTAACGCAGTGCTTACATTAAAAGGACCGAGCTTTACACACAGGTGTACCGCACTTCACACAACGTGCATGCAGATCGATGTTTTGCGCATCGGACCCTTGCAGGTGCACGAGGAAGAGCAGCACTACCACCACCTCTGTGTCCTCACCCTCGGGTTTTAAGCATGGTCCCAATCACTGGACACAGGACACATCATGTGGCTGATGGAACTCTGGCCAAGACACTCAGTCTGGCTGAATTTTATAGGCTGATGTTTTGTTGCTACGATTCTTTTTTAAAAAATCAAAGCTAAATGAAGTCTTTGCAGTTAAACAGTTTTCTGAAACTGCAGAAGAAATCAATGTGCTTGCACAATCGCCCAAATGTGGAAGTTCGCTGCTTCACAGAGAATGGCACCCGCCCCTCTCAATTCAGCCCTGCTCCCCATGATGAGTGCCACCCTCTCCCCCTGCCCCGCCAAATGTCACAAAATCTCTTGGCTTTCTAGCTACTGGAAAGGGAGGAGGGGGGAACCATGAAGGGAGGGAGAAGTCCTCTATGCGCCAGGTTCCCTCTCACCTGGGGGAGGGCTCTTCTAAAGTTCTGGCCTAGAATCCTGACAGCCCCCACGAAACATGGTCTGCCTGCCCGGTGCATCCTGGGTGGGCGCCCTCTCAGACTTCCCACAGCCCTGCACTTTGCTTGCCGCCATCGGCAGAGAGTCTTGCTCAACCGAGATGATCGGCAGGCATGTCTGGCTCTTCCTTGAGATTCTGAGATGCAGACTGGCTATCCATGCCCCACAGTAGCCAACACTGAACACAGAACCTGGCAGCCAAAGGCACTCAAGAAAGGATGGGCACAGGCAAGACTGAGTGGACGGTCTAACCTTTTGGCATTTGTGTCAAAACAAGTAAGCAGTTCATTTCACTGCCAAGGCAGGACAGCACAGAGCCGAGAGGGGTCCCGGGGCCAGCCTTGCCCTTCACTTGCTGCGTGACCTGTGCAAGCCATTTAACTAAGTCCCATTTCCTCCACTGTAAAACGGGGACCGCAACAGCACCTCCTTCGTGGTTTGTTTACTTCTTAGAGAAGCAAACGAGCTGAACTTACAGAGTGCTTAGCATGGTGCCCAGCACGTGGCAAGAGTTGCCCAAACAATACGTGTCATCAGCACAGGGAGAATCTACTGGTACATTTGGGGAAAGTACACATAAGTTCACACTCATAATCCACACCTCACAACGACTTAGTAGGACAAGTTGTAACACCTGGTTACTTCTGAAACCCAATACACTGAATAATAATTACTTGCTAAGAAAAGCAAACACTTTGAAAAAAACTCTTTTTTATGTAAATTGACCAAAAATAACTATCCTTAACTACAGGGGTTGGGTGGACCCTTAGGAAACTGGCCACCCCAAACCTACATACCTGATCTGACTTTAGCAGCCCGGTATCATCTGTGCCAAGCTGGCTCAGGTCCTGCAGGGAGCGACTACCACCGAGCTCTGTCACACTCGTCTCCGAGGAAGAGGAAGGCAACCCGTGGGCATAGATGTCCTCCTCATCACTGGACGTCAACACCTGGTCCCGTGAAGGCTGCTCGAGCCGAGGCTCACGGGTGTGAGCTGCCAAGGCAGAGACCAGGGGCGTCAGCCGTCCTCTCACACCTCCCGAGTCACATTCCGAGGCAACAATTTCCTTCAGGCCTGTGTCCCTGTCAGTGACAGTGTGCCAGGGATGCGAGCCCAGGTGGCCGGGGCCCCCCATGTGTGTGAGGAAGCCCTGCTCTTTGCTGGGCTCCTCGACACTGCCTTCATCAGCTCCAGTCCCCGGCAGCCGCTGCTCGGCATGGGGGGCCCAGCTGAGGCTGGGAGGCACCGGGGGTGAGTCCGGGAAGGGGACTTCAGAAAAGGTGCTTTGGAGGTCATCAGGCTCCCTGTCCCCCGCTTCCTGGGCCTCAGCAGAGCTGTCCTGTTCTTGACAGGGTGACTGTCTGCTATTCAGTCCATCGTCTACGGGACAAGGCTCCTCTCTGAGTTCTGTAACATCACTACCTTCCACAGCTTCTCGCAGCTCCAGGAGTGCAGTCCACACCCCACTGTGTGGCCCGGTATTGTCTGCACGGTTACACCGTGGGACTCCAGGTCTGTCGCCATTCCCTTCATTCAGGACGTCAGGGGCAGGCTCAGGCACCTCCAGGACACTGAATGCTTCGGGGTCAATATTTTCCTGCAGGACACCATTCACCTCACCACTAAGGTTACTCTCCTGGTCAGGAGACTCTGTGCTTGACCGATCCACGAAGCTGCCCAAACTTGAGGTCATGGACAGCAGGTCTGTGTTCAAGGACTGGGGACTGTCACCCGGAAACTCATAGCAGGGCGTCGATTCAAGGGAACTGTGGCAGGTGTTCCTGCTTCCACCTTCTAATTTAAAATAAGAATGTTTAAAATGGGGTATGACTCCACATAAATAGTAAGAGACTAAAAAACACAATTTTGGCTCAAGAAAAAAAATACATTTTAAATGAAGGATATTTAAGTGGTGAAGAATAAATCTTTCAAGTACGAATTATCCCCATGCAGAGATGTTTTAAATGGACGCAAACATTAGACACACTGATTGGCTCTAGGCCTCGCTCAAGAAATGTTAATGTAGGGGCGCCTGGCTGGCACAGCGGTTAAGCGTCTGCCTTCGGCTCAGGGCGTGATCCCAGCGTTCTGGGATCGAGCCCCACATCAGGCTCCTCCGCTATGAGCCTGCTTCTTCCTCTCCCACTCCCCCTGCTTGTGTTCCCTCTCTCGCTGGCTGTCTCGCTGTCAAATAAATAAATCTTAAAAAAAAAAAAAAGAAAGAAATGTTAATGCAGGAAAACAAAGGAACAGATGGATGGCAGACCAGTTGTTTAATATTATTAAAATGCGTAGAACTCTGTAAGTATGTGTAGCTCAAGAGGTCTAACGGGAACCAAGGAGTAAAACATTGAACCATTTCTACGTTAAATCCCATGTCTGGTAACCTGTCCAACACTAAACGTAAAACGACCCGTCTAGACATCAGTGTAAATCTTCTATTTCCATGACTTTCCATCCAGGCTCATAGCATCTCTGGTCTAATACATGCTATACATGGATACATCAAAATTTTTATTTCAATATTGAGAAGTATAAACCCAGACCCACCCAGCAGGGTAGTAAGTACACAGGTGTATGTTACATTATTTACACCTCACGAGGGTGCTTTCGGTGTGCGTGGTATTCTTTTTTAACATATAAAATATTTCACGGTAAAACTCCTTTGAGGAAAGAACACACGTGTTTTCTGAGGGTCTTCTCTGCTTCTCACTGAATGGGTAAGGGCTCATTCAGTGAAAGCAGCACTCCCAAAAAGTGTGTAAGAACGCCCCTAAGTAAGGAGTCAGTGTGTGCTCTGCTACGGATGGTACCTGTCTTCTTCTTCCTCTTCTTTTTCACTTTCAGAGGCTTAACGACAAGCTCCTGGTCAAAGTCTTCTGAGCTAATCACACTGAATCTCTGTGAGGCGGGCTGGCTGCCCCTCCCCAGCTCTGGAGCTGCCTGGAGCCCAGAGCCACTGTCGGTGGAGTTGAGCGAGCTGCTCCTGCTCCTTGGCTCGCTGGCCACGGAGCTGGCCACGGAAGAGCCCCGGAGTCTCGTCTCAGAAACTGGCGCCCCTGACGGCTTCTCCATACGCTGCCCGGGGGCCTGCTCCACGCATCCTGGCGTCTCCAGACCATCTCGCACTGAGTAAGAAGAGCTGGGTGTTAACGCCGGTTGTCCAAGAAAGTTGACATCTCTTTCAGGTTTGCTAACCCTAAATACCCGCCTGCTAAACTCAGAGAGACTGGCCAAACTACAAGAACCACACAAAACATTCCAACAAACGGTTCTGTGCTCCAGGAAGTGCACACACCAAAATTAGGAAAATGGTTCATCATGGCTATTTTCTGTAAATAGCTCAATAGGAAAGGGACACTAAATATATACAGCATTTCTCACACCCATTCACAAATAATTCCTAAAGAAAATAAATGACCTGTTTCTAAGGAAAGGGCTTAGTGATATCCCCTACTTAGACCATGCCTTAAATATAAAAGAACTCAAAAGGCACTTGAAAAATATATGTGTACCTGTATTTCTTAAAATCTAGGGAGAGAAAGGGAATTTTCCAAGAGAACAAACCCAGGACAGAGAAGCGAGTTACTGAAGTCAGCGTCCAGTGTGGGCAGAGAGCAGTGTGAGGATGTGGCCATGGAGGGTCAAGTCACCTTGCTCTGTGCCCATGACTAAGAGCCAGCAAGTTTCTCACTTTCGTGGACTCGTCCTTCTCAACACAACACCACAAGGTCACCACGGCCACAGTGGTTCCAGCCCTAGTACCCTCTACAGTATGGGCCACTTCAATCCGCTCAGCCATCCTTGTGATACTGAGCGTCTACTATGTGCCTGCCACCATTCTGGGACCACCAACCAGACAGATGGGAATTCCTGTCCTCTTGTGAGGGTGGTCAGGGGCAGACCACGGGCTGCGGTGTGCACAGCTGGGGACGGACAGGCAGGACTCTGCTCGGAGCGAAGCCTGGCCAGGGAAGCGACTTGTCAAAGATCACACGAGCTGATGGCAGGTCTTGTCTAGAGCTGTCCTGTCCAATACAGCAGCTACTGTCACGTGTAGCTGTTTTAAAGTCAGAATCAAATGCTAAAATTCAGTTGCACTCCCACATTCCAGGTGTTCAGGGGCCACTGTGGACAGTGCAGGTACAGAGCTCTCTCACTGCACAGACAGCAGGGGTCTAGAGCTTACTTCCCTCCTGTAAGCCGCATGGGCCCCGACCCCTCCGTGCACGTGCCAGCTCATGAAACTCAAGACTCAGAGCTTCTTCACTTTCCACAGAAATGATAATCTGGAATGATACTTATCCTGACTTACCCTCTGACTTAAGAAGTAATTCACTCCCTACCCCACCCCCACCCCACCATCTCTTAAGAGACTGTAAAATTGGGGCCAAGATAGCCCTTACGACATTTTCCTCTTTTCAAGTCCTAAATATCTGGCTCATGAGAGACCGTTTGGGATACTTTCCTACTAACTACACTTTGTATTCTGACATTACAAAAAGACAAAAGGCTATAGTAATGCTTTGGGTCCCAGGAGCCTGCCTCCTGGAACTCCTCTTCCTCGACTTGCTCCCAGCTCTAGAAGGCCTTGGGTTTGCAACTGGCCCACCCACTTGGGTCCAGGACCTCTACTCCCTCTCCTGCAGTGACTGACACCAGCTAGTGCTGGTGAGAGCAGAAGTAATAGCAAAGATGCCCCCAGGGACAAGATACCCCAAGCCCATGGCTATGGCAAAAAGTCCACATTTCTGACCAATGTAGCCAGGCAGGAGAAGCAGGAGAAAGGTCGCCTGAAGCAGAAACTGGAAGACAGGGCTGGTGGATCTGGGGCTTGTCACTTACCCCCCAGTCCTCAGTTTTCTAATCTGTACAACAGGGATACCACGGATTAACAAACACTCACTCACTCAGGGCTTCTGTGTCATATGCTACATTGGGCCACAAAGCTGAGCCACAAGATCCTTGCAAGCAAAAAGTTTATTATTTTGTGAGGTAAGGACATGGTAAGTAAATGGCTCCCCAGTCACAACAGCGGTAGGAGGAGTAGGCCCCTGGGAACTCAAGTGAAGACAGGGAGAGGCTGACTTAACTAAAGCACTCAGGAAAAGCATCAGAGATACAGACAGACCTGAAGTGGATCTTAAATAATGAGCAGGGAGAGAGCAGAGGGCAGCAGCCTGACAAAAGCGGCCACGCTGGGGAGCGCCACACACCTAGCACTCAGACCCACCTGGGGTGCTGGGGTGAGCGGGTGGCGGCAGGAGCCCAGAGAGAGCTGGCAGCAGTGGCAGGGGGCACCCTGCACGCCACCTCAGACATGGCGGCGACAGGAGTGCGGTGAGCAAGGAAGGGACAAGGCCGCCCCCAGCCCCAGGAGGAAGGTGGCCTGGCTGGGGAAAGGCAGTGGCAGGACCACCCGCCTCACGTTTCCACAGGCCTGTCATGAGCATCAACCAAGACACCTGTGAAACTGCTCCATGAACTCCAGAGGCTACACGTGTGCAGGGGCTCTGGGGCCACACGGATGTGCCCGGTGTGCCGCTCACATCCCCACAGCAGTGGTGCCTTTCGTACTTCACTGCAACTTCCAAAGCCCCAGTCTCCTCACCTATAGAACCAGTACCTTCCATTCAGGGTTATGTTCAGGATTTTATGAGGTCATGACTGTTAAGTGCTTAGCAGTCTCTGGAACACAGTGAGAACCAAGTGAGTGACAGAGAGGAGGGGGACAGCCTCTCCTCCTCCTCCCCACATGGCTGTTGTCACCATCAGGAACAAGTTCACTGATGAGCCCCAAATACACAAAGTACTGTGGATGTGTGCACGAGAATACACATGAAGATTCTTTGCTCATTAGAATCTGGACTTGTATGAATTACAAAGAAAAGTCAAAAGCACAGAGAATGATCAGTGCTATAAGGAAGAACTGTGTGGAGGATAAAAGATATGTTCCAGATCACAGATTTCAATGTTCTAAAATCTTGGCAAATCTCTATCTTTTGAAGTAGTAATCCCACATGCGGTCTCAGATTACCAGTGACCAATCACGTGGGTGCTCAGTTCTCCTCACTATTCATCCAGCCTCCCCAGCTTCCAGACCCATGGAACCACTTTACCAAATGTGAGGTTGTCTGATGTGAGCCTTTAAGTAGGTAACTTCAAGAAAAGTATTGTAAACCATATTTTAAGAATCACAGGGGGGCGCCTGGGTGGCTCAGCTGGTTAAGCATCTGACTCTTGGTTTCAGCTCAGGTCATGGTCCCGAGGTTGTGAGACAGAGCCCCGAGTCAGGCTCTGCACTCAGCACGGAGTCTGCTTGAGATTCTCTCCCTCTCCCTCTGCCCCTCCCACTACTCGCACACACACACTCTCTCTAAAACAAAACAAACAAAAAAATCTTAAAAAAAAAAAAAAATCGCAGGAAACCCTCCAAATACTTCCTTGTTTAGATAAAGCTACAGTCATTTAACTAACAAAGTAATGGTAAGGTTTATAAATTATAAACTACAATTACACATACACAGTACATTTTATAACAAATACAAACCTATTGATGCTAGTCCTTCAGGTCTGCTTGAAATTCTTATAATGTTCCTATCTCCCTTTAAGAAAAATATTTCATTTTCTGTGCAGGAAACAGACACGATATCACCTGATCCTTCCAAACCAGCAATTGTGGCCTGTCCCCCCGCCAAAAAAAAAAGAAAGAAAAGAAAATCACACAAGCAGGCAATAGTAATAGATGAAAGCATACAAATGTGCAGGAACCCAAATGAGCCAAATGACACCTGTGCTTTGTTACGCCCACTTTCTCAAACTTCTTAAGAGTAAACAAACGCAAAGGTAGGGAGTATCCGACAGTACGTGACCTGGAGTCATAAACCTTGCCAGGGAATGCATGAGACTGAGCGAGCAGCTCACCCCACCTCTGGGCACTGGGAGCCGTGTCCTGCCTGGCTCCCCTCCCCCCAGCACATGGAGCTCATGCCCCTCAGCAGGACCTGCCTGTCAGCCTCACACAGCTGCCCCGGTCTGTGCTTCAGGTGCCCTGAGCTGGGGGGGTGGGGAGCGGGCCAGTCCAGACCCCAGCCTTGTTCCTCCATGACGCCATGGCTCTGCTCGAACTCCTTTCCTGACTCTTGTTCACTGGGAGAGTTCCAACTCGATTCAGACATCACCTCCTCAGGAAATGGTCCCTGGGGCGCTCAGCCTCAGTGACATGCCCAGGACTCGTCACAGCTCACAGCACTTTGTACAAACGCCCATAGGGAATGCCGCTCTTGGGCTGGAGTGATGTACTGACCAGTCTAGACTCCTACTGTGTGCACTCCCGTGGGAGAGACCAGTAGACACTGCAATTCATGGCTCTGAATGAATGAATGGAGAGAGGGAGGGGTGCCTAATACCACCTGAAAACAGGACATCCGAGTCTGAATGATTTTAAAACATTCTCTTTTCTGCTAACAGTAAAATCAAGAGGCAGTTCACTATAGAAAAAGGGTCTAAATTCTTTGTTAATTCTTAAATAATCCTGATGAACATCTAGAAACATGCCATTAGTTTGAAAGCAGCCCATCATGTTGCCACGCAGACTCTGATGGCAGCCACAATGTCTGCACATGGGCAGCCCTTTTGTCTCGTGAAGTTAATTACACCTGTCGCAGAAAGCACTGGGGGTAAGGATTCAGAAGAAAGGAACTGATACATAGTCACCAAACCTCTCAACCCCACTCACTACGAAGCGTGCATCAAGTTCAAAGAGTATTCAGAGAAAGAAGAAAAATTAAGTTGTCTGTAAGTGGAGAAGAATACAAAAATGCCTTTCAAAGTGTTCCTTAAGAAGAGAAACTAACTCAGGGCTAAAAGGCAGCTTGATAGCCCCAGCCCAGCTCACCCTGCCCTCAAGTTCCAAGTGAGGAAGCCACGCCAGGCAGACGAGACTCCTGCTTAGAGGTTCTAAGAACTCCTGCTAGAAGGTTCTACTAAAACCAAATCTATAAAAGAATCAGACCCTGACCTGATTTCCTTGACTGGCCCAAAGGAAAAAGTAAAGCATTAGAATCAATGCTGTTCCTTCTATCATTCTGAGAGATGGTCTGTGGACCAACATTGTAAAGACACCCAAGATGTGGTGCGATCACGTCACTTACCTGGTTGATGGTGTCTAGAAGGTAAATACTATATTCATTCCAACTCAACACCCAGCCTTCTTGAAAGAAACATGAAACTAGCCCCAGGTGTTTCTCAGGTAAGCTGCAACTTCCCCTGTTGGAGGATTCCAGACGTGGGTACAGTTCAAAAGGCTTGACTCCTCCAGCAAAGACATCTTTTAAGATAAATGTGGCTTGAACAGTCCCATGGATGTCTGCCTTCCACAGTCGGAGCCCAGGCCGTGATGCGTACAAGGTCAGATCACTCTGCTTACAAAGTCCTGGTATAAAACAAGCTCCAAATTTCCCAGTGCTGAAATTACAAAAAAAAAAAAAAAAAGAAAGAAAGAAAGAAAGAAAAAGGAAAGAAAGAAAGAAAGAAGGAAAGAAAGAAAAAACAGATATGAACTGATTTAAAGTGACAGTTGTCAACCCTTGATACCAACTCAAACAAGAATTTTTTGGATAAGCCTAAACAAGACTGATGTTTTTTCAAACCTCTTCTATGGTTTGTTCTGTTGTTACAGGAACAACATTGCCATCTCTGCGTCGCCTCCTCCCCGTAGCCCCCTCGGAAGTGTGCACGCGCTGAGCATGCAGCCTGGCTCATGGCGGCCGTCACGGTGATGTGCCCAGGGCTTTGTCCCCACCCTCTGGCTCAATCCTCAGGGCAGCCCCATGAGGCCAACAGTACAGGTCCTATGTCAGAGAAGAGGAAATGGAGGCAGAAGCTGACAAATCCAGGTCTGACCATACTCTCCCTGCTCGGAAATTCTGTTCCTTCTAACGCCTGATTGTTGTCCTCACTCCGTCCCAGCGAATGAGCGTCATGTCTACAATTGAGTCTAAACTCATCACAGGGACCAGCTTCCCATCTGGTCCCCAGACGTGGCAGTTTTTTCCATTTTAAAAATTATGAAATACCTAACACAAAAGAATGTATGTTTTATATAAATAATATATATTATTTTATACTAAATACACTCACATATATAGGCATATAAAAGTTATGAAGTCTAATAAATGAAATGCACATCCAGGAACCCATCCCTCAACTTCAGAAATAAATCATCAGTGACACGGGTGATGTTCTCCCGTGCTCCTAAATGTTCCTGCCCCTCCATTCCCCAGGTGTGACCACAAGACTGAATTTCGTGTTTGTTATTCCCTTGCTTCTATTATTGATAGTTTAATGGCATACCTATGTATCTTAAACACTACGTATTTTAGCATTGTCTTTCATTTGTATTAAAAAAAGTATGATGCTATTGCATACTTTTGCAACTTGCTTTAAACGTGTATTTCTAAGATTTATCTTTACTGATAAAAAAGCTACAGCTCATTCATTTTCAGAGCTACACAGTATGCCACGTTTTTTTTACTCACTCCCTTGTTGATGGGTATTTGAATTATTTCTACTTTGTCATTTTAAACAACAGTGCTACGAGCATCTCCGTGCAGACCTCCTAGCACGCAGGTGTATTAAGGGTCTGCCCAGGCTCTCCTGGAAAAGAAATTATTGCACTGTTGGGTAACTGTTGGGCTGCTGAGTTGACCACATTCAGGTGTGAAAGACAATTTCAAATTATAGCAACCTGTGCTCCTACCAGCAATCTGAATTCTTTTTTTCCCCAAAGGCTTTATTTTTAAGCAATCTCTACACCCAATGTGGGGCTTGAACCCACAACCCCGAGATCAAGAGTCGCATGCTCCCCCAACTGAGCAGGCTGGGCGCCCCTCTGATTTCTCATGGTCCCACACCTTTGCCCAATCTCAGGCTCCTACCAGAACTCAAAGTTCAAGAGTTTCAGTCCACCTTCTCCCCAAAATCCTTCTCTGATTTGAAACAGTAGAAAGAGTACTGACTCTCGATTGACAGCAAGGCTCAATTTCCAGCCCTGACATTTGCTGTGTGCTATGCACACTTTCTGGAGCTCAGTTTCCTAATCTGTAAACCAGGGGTAATCATTGCCATCTCAAAGGTTAAAGTGAAGATTAAGTGAGCCAGTCTATAAAGGCACAAAAGCACTGCTGGTGACACTGTAAGGCCACACACAGGGCTACAGGCGCTCACAGCTGGCATCAGCCTCTAGTTCCATGCACGCCAGCACTGCGCACTCCCCACAGGCCCCGTGCCTCTCTCCTCACCGTCCCTGCACACAGCAGTGCGCCGGCCCTCCTGAGGGTCTGTCTCCAGGGCCCATCCCCCACAGTCACAAAGATAGAGTTATTCGGACGTTTTTCTGCACGTCAGTATCTCCCTAGGTCCCTCTGGCTGCACAGTAACTAAATCCCTCTGGATAGGGCCCAAGGAGGATGTCGAATATCAAATTCAGCTTTGAAAGGAAGATTGTTAGATTAACCAAGATGGTTCTAACGCTGTAGATCATTCACGGACAACTCTATAATCAGCATCGTGTTTGATTACTGCGTTTGGTGGATTTGTTCTGGAAAGATTCTCTAAATAGACCCAAAGGAATTCTAGCAGGGCAGTCCCTAACCTCTTCCTCTTGCCCTTCCTGTCAAATAAATTTCTGTTTGGTGACCCAATTGTTACACGTTTTCCTTCTATTTATAGGTCCTCTTAAAACCCTCTTGTCACTTCCACTTTGATTTGGTCACCTTGGGTAACTAAAGCACACACCTGAACGAACACTGAGTGAGTCCTGCGTGGTGTGTGACCATGGTGCTGCAGGCAACATGAAAGATAAATGAGACGAGATCCTGGCCCTGGCCGAGAACAAACGGGGGCAGACATGTGCATGTGTATGAATCACGGCGAGAGCATCTGAGGCTCGAAGGGCTGCCCGAGGAGTCCGGATGGGATGTGTCCTGACTGGGGCAGGAGAGGGCTGAACCCGGGACTATTACCCGGCTGAGGAAGGGACGGGCACTCTGGGGGAAGGAACATGACGAGAGGGTCCTGGTGGGTGGATGGCTCTAAGGAACTCTGGAACGTGTGGTGTGTGAGTTGTTGGGGGGATGGCAGCTAAGCTGGGGATAACTAGCTAGAGCAAGGTGCAACCTGTCCTAAGCCCTGTCTTGGTGCCACCCACCTGCGGCATGATTCCTCAGCACTTGCTGCTGTCATTCTGAAGTGGACACTCAGACTCCCACTTTTAAGGTCCAGGAACTGCAAGATTCTTAAATCATAACTAAATTAACCTACTTCCTTAATTTTGGTGGCAGTCACTTCTAGAAAAATCACTGATGACTTTTTAAAAATACTTTAATTCTATGAGCCGCATTAGTGTGAAAAGAGTATTTTTTTGTTTGTTTTTGTTTTTTTAAAAGATTTTATTTTTAAGTAATCTCTACCCCCAGCATGGGGCTCAAATTCACAAGCCTGAGTTCGAGAGTCTCACGCTCTACCGACTGAGCCGGCTGGGCGCTCTGAAAGGAGTTTTCTAACGTGCTGTATAATCTCTGGGGCCGCAGACCTGAAATGCTGAGTGAGGACAGAGAGCCCGAGGCAAGAGAATGACAGTGTAGGATGGGTGACAAAAGGCTCAACAGCCAACTGCCCACAGGCCGTCACACAGGCACGACGGCAGTGACCACGTTCCAGAACCTGATGCTGGCTCTGCTGGGGCACAGACTCTGCATGTCCACACCCAGCACGGACGGCCACACGCAGGGGCCCTGACGACAGGGCTGCATGGGACACCTAATAGGTATGGAGAGGGTTCCCATGAGGAGAGCAAACGTACAACACATCTGGGGACAGCCAAGGGCACTGAGGTCTTCTGGGAGTAACGTGTATTTTATCTGGTCCGGTCTGAGGAGGTTCACAAACTCCACCCAAAAAGGACGACCCCATACCCCAACACCGACTTCCTCTGCCTGCAAGTGCCCCCACACCCATGCTCTGCTCCCCGCTGAGAACACCCTGGCCCTATCCAGGCCACGCTGTCACCTACCAGCAGGCTCCAGGGAGGCCACGACGGGCACCGCCATCTTGTGCCCTGTGCCAGCCAGCACCTGCCACCCAGCCCATCTTTACAAACCTCTCACCAGACATGCTCCCCCCAAGGGGCCCCCTCCTATTTTCCCTTCAACAAAAACCAGCCCCCTAAAAAGCTGTCTCCGAGCACTGCGATCCCGTCCCCTCCAGCCCTTTCACCCTTGGCCCCTCTCCATGAGCAAGGCTGTGTGTACCACCAGGTCGCCAAATACAAACGTCTGTCTCAGGCCGTCTCTTGGGGCACAGCTGCTGGCCCTGCGACACTTCCTCCATGTGGCCTCCAACTTCTCACTCCTCTGAACCTTCCTCACACCCTGGTCTCTGCCAATGCCCAGAACAGAGAGCCCCCCACTTCTCCAGCTATGCTCACGCCGCAGCGAGCTTGTCCATCCCAGAGCTTTAAATACCATCTGCATGCTACAGGCTCCCAAACGCACACCCCGGCCCACCCGCTTCCCAAGACGCACACCTGCTGCTCCCGCCCCTTTGGCCCTCCCCTGGGAGGGAGACTATGCTACCTGTCCACAACAGACTCTTCTATCCTCCCCCAGGCTTCTCTAGGCCAGTGCGCCGCCACTCCCCCGAGGGCTCAGCCACGGCCTCTGACTAATCTCTCTCTCTCACACCCCAGAGCCAACGTGTCAGCAAACCTGCCAGCTCTGCCCTCCCAGTATTCCTACCACCCTGCCCTGGTGTAAGCCCCTGGCTGGCCCCCCTGAGCTGCCATTCCTGCCCCCTCCAAAGAGCAGCAAGGGTGACTTGCCCTGGTCAAAGCCTCTCATAACTGCTGGTGTGCTAGAACAAAGCAGCCCCCGGGTAAGGTCCACAAAGCCTACAGGATGGGGTTCTGCCCTGGCCCCTCTTCTGCTCCACATGCACATAGCCTTGCTGCTCCCCAAACTCTCAAACGCTTGGCACACACAACACTTGGTCTCTCCTGTGGAGGAGCCGTCCCTGCCTGCCTATCTAGAGCACACACCCGTGTCCTGTGCTCCCTTCTCTCTAGTCCATATCCTGATTTATTACTACCGAACATTCTAGAACATAGTGATTTAATGTTGGTCTCCCCCGCCAGGAATGTGAGCCCCCTGAGATTAGAGGTTTTCCCCGTTCACAGCTGTGTCCTCAGATGGAGAAGGCTGCCTGGGGCACAGCAGAGACTCGGTGAGGATTTTTCAATGTCACATGAATAAACACTGTTCCTCAGTGAACTCACCCAATGTCGGGGTCTCAATGTCACCTGCATCTAGGGATTTCCAGGCCTGTAGATGTCACTCCTTGCTACGGCTCCCGCTTGACTACTACCTAACAGGCACCTCCAGCTCGATATGCTCCCAATAGAACGGATGTCTGACCTCAAACAGGCTTGCCCAGTGTGCCCACCACAGCTACCCAGCTGCCACAGTCACCAGCACAGAAATCTTCTTTTCTTCCCCTTGCCCCATATCCAATCCATTATCCAGCCCCGTGCTTTCTATCTCCAAATTACAGCTCCCTCCACCTCCCCGGCTCCTGATAGCCACCACCAGGAGCCAGCCTCCATGCCTGCTCCCGGGACTCCTGCGGTACCCTCCTCCCTGTCCCCCTCCTGCCCATCTCCAGTTGAGTCTCCACACAGAACCCGGGGTGAGCTCTGAAACGTCATCGCTCATGTTGCTATTCTCCTGCCTAAAGCACTTCAATGGCTTTTTGTTATGCCTAGAAGAACTCGGGCAATAGCACGTGGTCCCCACAGCCCCCGCCCCTAAGCTGGCTCAGGCCTTCCTTTCCAATCTCATTTTCTACGAGTGTACCCAACCCACTTCTCCCTGGTCACCCTGGCCCCCTCTCGCTCCCCGAACACTGTAAGCCCTGGCCCAATCTGCAGCCTTGGCATTCGCTGTCTCCTGAGACCAGAACGCTCCTCCAGCAACTCTTCCCAGGCTTGAGGCTTTTGCTCAAATATCGCTTCCTCACAGAAGTCTTTCTGGACTGTTCTAAGAGAACGTGCCACCCCCACCCCAAGGCTTCACCCTGTCTGCTCCACAGCACGCACTGCAGCCCACACAGGTACCCTGCATGAGGGCACAGACGTGTCCCCTGCTCACTGCTGTCCACTGCGCGCTGCCCCCCCAGGCACACCAGATGCCCTTTCTGAACCACAAATTCATGGCACGCAACAAAAAAACAAGCCTTGAAGACACAGAGGTGAACAACTTTTCCATTTATTCTGTGGTATCCCCACTCCTCCAGGGCTCAGTGAAATAGGCCTCCTGGGGAGAAAGGGGACACATCTGTGTGCGTCCGCAGCCTGGAACAGTGCCCAGGACAGGCCAAAAGACCGACAACACATGTGCACTGGGAGGTGCTCATGGAAACTTGCTTAGGTTTCCACACCAGAGGCTGGAAGACCGGGTTTTAAGAGGACTATTGGCTGATCCACGTGAAAAGTAACTGGTTTTCATCTCTCTCTTTATCCTCCACTATCCTTCCAAAAAGAGTGCAGTAAGACACTGATGACAAGTCAGGACAAAACATCAGGCAGAAGAGGGGGACACTGGCAGAGGAAAAACTAAGATGAAGATGTGTGGAGTCCCTAAGCCGAAGCTACAAATCCGACTGCGTTTTCCAGGGGCCAAGAGGGAGAATACTGCTATGCTATCAAAAGGCTAAACTGTTGATGGAATTGGGGGGGTATTCAGCATGCAAAACAGAAGCCAAAGGGGAGGCTCGACCAGGTCTTTTAACAGCTAAGGGCTGCCACGCTCCGCCCATCTGACCTCCCCTTCTCTGGGCCATCTGTCATCCGCCCGGCTGTCACCACCAGCCTCCACGGGCCCTCCCTCGTGGGTGCAGCCAATCCACGTCTCACTGTCAGCCTGCTCGCCACACTCCCCAGCCCACCTGCCACCCTGCCCCTCTGAGCCTCTGTAGGCAATAGTGCCCCTTCACCAGGAACTTCTCCAAATCCTGCTGCCCAATCTACAAGCTGCTGGCACCCATCCTCTCTCCCTGCCCCCACCTGGCTCTCTGTTCCTCTCTCCTCAGGATGCGGCGGTGGCCCCACACGCTACCAAGTCCCACCTCACTGACTCCACCCCCACGTAAACCAGGCCCCAGGGATCTACAAGTGTGTTTCTGGCAGGGAGGTCACCCATGGGCTCCTGCTGCCTCTTCCCACAAGACTGGTAGGCGACTGGGCTTGGCCTACCCCTTCTCCTGCTGTCCTTCCAGGTAGTAGGTAAACAGGGGGAAGCCTCCCCCTCCAGCCTGGAAGCCTCCCCCTCCAGACCTTCCCCACTCCTCGCAGCCAGTTCTACTCCTCCCTCGCCCACTCCCTCAGGGGTCTGCCTTCACCTCCAGGCTGGGTAGAAGCTTCGAAGCACCCCGCATGTTGCTCAATAGCAGGTAACACAACTATTAACAATTTTTCTGCTGACTTTATTAAGTTTCCATGATGGCGGGCTCACATCTACCTTGTCTGCCAGTTATCCCCAAGCCTGGCACGGCCCACACGGTGCAGAGGGGTCCCTGAGAAGGGGCTGTGGTGGAGGGGCACCCGCACAGGAGTGGACCCAAAGCAGACCACATTGGAGACTTCCCCAGATCCCGGCACTCGAGGCAGGGAGGCCACACGTGCAGGTGCTTGCAGCAGAACAAGAGGGACACACTCTTCCTGTCTGATGCTGGGACGAGGGGCCCCAGGCGGGTTAGGGACCCAGTGGGAGCCCCAGGCTTAGAGCCGCTGTGAGCTTGCACAGGGCAAACGGGAAACCTAGGAAAACTTAAAGCCCCTCTGTAACCACCATGCTGGGGCACTGTGACGCTTACCTTTTCCTTGGTTGTGTTCCAATTTGCTTGACAGACTTTTCTTCTGTGTAAAACAGCAGGCTTCTTTGTAGTGTAGACACGAGCAGCACTTTCTGGCTATAATCCAGCTGCACGATTGAAGACGGCTCTTCCAACACCAAATGCGAGTTACATACACCCTGTGAGAGAGTCCAGTTAAATCCAACTCAGCGTGCAGTTAAAGTAACCCGACTTCCTCTATGACCGGGAAGCATCCTTTTGTTACTTGTATTTGGGTCAGATTACACCTTAAAATGTATACTGTTAATTCTCTTGAGATTCACTGTCAACCCACTGTGATGAAATTATTTGGAAAAGTTCTCACTAATGAGAAAATAACGTTAACACCTACCTCAGGCTAAATCAAGTTTGGCAAGAAACATTTAAAAATTCTGTATCATTTCTTTTAAAATGTTCTCAGTAGACAGTTTGAAGAAGAGCCCATGAAGATCTAAGCAGAAATATGTTACACTATGAGTATTATTTATTCTGGTAGAACACAAGAGGACTTTCTATAAAATTATTGTGGCAACTATCACCTAAGGTCACATTACACTCTTCCCCCACAAAGAATTCAAAGCAATTCTGGCGACATTATATCCTTGCCAACTGAAAGGGTCAGAAAAAACAGAACTAAAATAATATTAAGTATATTGAAGAACAAAGGTAAACTCTAAAAGGCATTTTACTGCTAGCACAAACTCTATTTCTTGGTGTCAAAAATCTGCTTCTACAAGTTACTCCTCTCCTGAACCAGTTTCTTCAATTGTTTAAGAAATCCTGATGCATTACCACAGACCTCTGGGGGTGGGGGGAGCAGCAATCACATTTACTGGTAAAATTTACATACAATAAAATTCACCCTTTTTAGAGACATGATTCTATGGATTTTTTTAAAAAAAGATTTTATTTTTATTTATTTGACAGCGAGAGAGACAGCCAGCGAGAGAGGGAACACAAGCAGGGGGAGTGGGAGAGGAAGAAGCAGGCTCCCAGCGGAGGAGCCTGATGTGGGGCTTAATCCCAGAACGCCGGGATCACACCCTGAGCTGAAGGCAGACGCTTAATGACTGAGCCACCCAGGTGCCCCTGATTCTATGGATTTTGACAAATGCATACAGTTATAAAACCACCAACACAGTGAAGATAGAGAAATTCTCATTACCCCCCAAATATCAAGTACTTTTAAAGCAGATTTTCCTCTCATATCTGTAGTTACGTAAACTGTGGCTTTTCAGTTTTCAACTTAGCTTATAATGCACTAAATTTATTGTATGAATTTTACAAAAACACTCAGCCTCCCATATCTTTTTTTTGCAAATCTCTTTGTACTTGCATTTTTTAAAAGAACTATCAGAACCTCAATAAAGCTGGGAAATAAGTTACCAGCATGCTAAGGACCCTGTTTTCTACATGTGGCTTTCTCTCCACTTCCTGAAATGTGGGCTGGGGAGCAGTGCTGTCCTGGTGCTGCCTGCGGGCCTGAACAGAAGGAAGATACAACACAGGGACTCCTAATAACCCCAACACTTTCCTGCACAAGAGTGGTTCTCAAAGTGTGCTCCGCAGTCCTTTCCACAGGGTCTGCAAGGCCCAAACTATTTTCATTATAATACTCGGTTCTGTCTGCCTTTTTCACTGGGCTGACATTTGCACTGACACAAAAGCCACGGTGGGCAGAGCAGAGCGCTGAATGCCACTAATGGTCACTGTGTCCTCCGCCACCACTCAGGGAAAAAACCTGCGTTTCGCTGAAGACTGTCTTTGATGCAGAACATTTATAATTTCATTAAATCCTGGCTCTTGGGTAGACGCAGTTCGGAATTTTGTGTGATAAAATGGGGCTTGCACACCAGTCCTTCTGCTGCACACTGAGGTCCTCTGGTTCTCTCAAGGAAAAGCACTTGCTTCACTGTTAAGAGCCAGGAGCTCAACCAGCTGCTTTTTTTTTTTTTTTCCACAGAATGCCATTTTTATTTGACATACTATAATTATTCAAACATGGGTATTGGCAGACATTTTCTCAGATGGAACAAAGTGACCTTGTCACTTCAATGAAAACAAGTAATCGTATTTGTTGCTGATAATAAATTTCAAGTTTTCAAATGAGGATTAGAATTGAAAACTTGTATCGACCCTGTGAACTTGAGCAACTCCCAGTAGCTAAAGACTTTTCTGATCAGAACGATGGTGATATTAACAAAGATGCGTTCTTTGAAATTATATAATTAAATGTGTCAACATTTGAAAAGATATGCTTCACTCAGTAGATCAATATTTTCCAAGTGACCAAGACATGATATTACAAAATCACGCGTGGATGAAAGAGCCATTCAAAGTGCAAGACAGACCACTGGATTTCACTGTAATAAAGTACAAAAAATCCACCCATATGGTTTCAGCTTCCCAGTTACAACTGACCTTTAAAGAAACCACCATCCGTCAGTTGGGGGATAAGATTAATGAAGAATATCCACAATTCTCTAAATAGGTTATTACAATACTTGTCCTGTTTCCAACTACAGGTCTGCAAGAGGCCAGCTTTTCTTTTTATACTCCAACCAAAACAATGTATTTGGGACCATTTATGCAGAATGCAGCTGTCCTCCATCAAGCCAGCCATTAAAGAGATTTGCAAAAATGTAAAGCAATGTCTTTCTTTTCACTTGTTTTAAAAATATTTATTTTCATAAAAATGTTATTTCTAGTAATAGGTTTATTATTTCAAAATAAAATAAATATTTTAAAATTTCTCAGTTTTAATTTCTAACATGGTGCACTTAGTAGCTATAACCTGTACAAACAGCAGCTCTTTGGGTCCTCCTTTTAAGAGTGTAGAGGGGTCCTGAGACCAAAAACTTTGAGAACTACTGCTAGAGAGAACTTGTAATAGGTCAGTCATGGACTGGAGGGACTAAAAGCCGCTTGGCTAGTAATTGCTGAATTCCTACTACGTACGAGGAATGAAGGCTACACATAAGAAAACGAGAGGCTCGTGACACCAAGGTGTTCAGTCTAGCTGGGCAGACACGTGACCCAACGAAGCACAGGCCTGCACAGAGCCACACGTGCAGTGGAAAAGGTGCGGGTTTTGGAGCAGAACCTGTTTGAAGCTGAATTCTGCCAGGTGTTCACTTGTGACCCGGGCTAGTGATGGGGTTCTTCATCTACTGACGGGGGAAGAGCGCACATAGCTCAGGGTGCTGTTGTGAGGATTAAAAAAAGCAACAAACACGAGGGTAGCGGCTGGGCACCAGGCTGCCACCACACCTCCTCTTCCTCTGCCCGCTCCCTCCCACGCGAGAGGCAAGGTTTGGCTGGGGCGAGCCTCCGCCCCCTCAAAGCACTGACCTCTGTCCACAGTTATGATTATGAAAGCTTCGCATGGCTCCTACAAACCCTTCAAGGAGAGAGGAGTGACAATGGCGTCTGTTCGAAGGAGCAGCAGGAGACAACAGGAGAATGAACACTGTGAAGGAAGGGGCCAGTGCAAACAAAGGCCAACCCTTTAGTCACAGAAGTAGAAGCTTAGAAAATGTTACAGAGAAGTCCTTGAGGGAAAATGTTACAAAAAATAATGAGATTATAAAGGGACAATTATTGGGAATACAAACTGACTTACTAAAATGTAATTATGGACATAATTTCTCCAAATATAAGAAGGCCAAAAATATTTCTGGAAATAATCTTACCTGGTCTAGATCCAGAGAAGAATAGACAATTTTCCCTTTGTCATCTCCAGAGAACAATTTCATTCCATTGGGGCTCCAAGCCAGAGCTGTTATGCTATTTTTGTGAATACCGGTGACATCAAATCTCCGAAGCTGGGAATCAACGGTAAACACATGCACAAGGAGAGAAAGGGATGGACACAGTGAGATGGGGCTCTGTGGGCACGGGGTACACAGTCCTTCCTGCTCTTGGAGGAGCTGGTTTTCCCAACCTTGTTTTCCAGGCAAAACCCTGCACAAGGTTCCCCCTGGCTATTTATCTTTAAAACTGACAGAGGACAGCCAAAGAATATTAGGCACGATCTAAATTACCCAAACGTGCTTTCTGCCAAGTGTCCTACCAAGAACCATTAAAAGCACAGAGCGAAGTTTTTCTGAGCAGGTATTTTCCAGGCAGATGTGGATTTCTCATTTGAAAATCCATGAGAAATTCACCAAGAAGTTAAGAAATGCCAAAATGACTGGTCCTTACTTGTTTATTTCTCCCTGGCAGCGAGGACACAAGCTGGAAGACAGCAACCCTCCCAGAGGCGGTGCCTGCAGCCACGAGGTCATCGAAGCAGCTTAGCAGCTTCACCACAGTGATGGGTTCCGTTTTCCCCTAAAAGAGCAAACATACAAGACAAGGCTAGCTTCCAGAATGTAAACATTACCCCTGGAGGGGGAAGCTGCATCAGGCTACAGCTTCTACAAAGCCCTGACTGAAAATGTATGCAATTCAGAGAAATAATTACATCTGTTAGAACCCTCCTTTCTCTTTCTAGGTCTTTCATCTTGAAATGACAAAATAAAAAACACATTTCTAATGAAGGAAATACTGATCAATCAAGTGTGAATTTTCTGAACTCTTAATGAGAGTGTGCTAAGAAGCTTGGAGAGGTATTTTCTGCCCAGAACAGGAGTCTGGAGTAAGAAGAGCTATCCCGGACCCAAGCTCCACTTCCTTCTCTTTTAACTTGGATGGCCGCTCAAACCCCGTAGTTGATGGTCTGCCTGCCACGCAGGCTTGCCACGAGGATCAAGGAGACGATGCATCTGAAAGCGCTTTGTAAACGGATTTGTTCTTAGATCAGTAATCAAATTAACACTAGCTCAAGCTTCAAAAATGGGTTTATTAAAAAGCACATGTGGGACACCTGCGTGGCTTAGTCAGTTAAGCATCTGCCTTTGGCTCAACTCATGATCCCAGGGTCCTGGGATCGAGTCCCACATCAGGCTCCTTGCTCAGCTGGGAGCCTGCTTCTCCCTCTGCCTGCCGCTCCCTCTGCTTGTGCTCTGTCTCTCTCTCTGACAAAACAAACAAACAAACAAAAAAACCCACCGCACACATACAGGGGGCACATGTACAGGGCACCTGGTGGCTCAGTAGGTTGGGCGTCTGCCTTTGGCTCTGGTCATGACCTCAGGGTCCTGGGATCAGCCCCACATCAGGCTCCCTGCTTGGCGAGGATCCTGCTTCTGCCTTTCCCCGCCCCCTGCTCATGCTCTCTCTCTCTCGCTATCTCTCAAACAAATAAAATCTTTTAAAAAAAAAAGCACACGTACAAGCATTGCACACAGATATTTGGGCTTCCAGCCCATTGAGTGAAACCATTCATTCAGAAAAATTACACCACCATTCGACCTTGCTAAGACATACAGCAAGATCTCTAATAAACTACTTTGATCCCTACATTTTGATGCAGTAATTTAGATGGTAATCAATCTGTCAAGTGTGGAAGCCTACCCTCCACATTCAGGATACTGAGTCAGCCGCTATGGTGATATAAACTAAAGTAGGTCGCAGGCCCGCCCTCTTGAAGCTGAGCTGTGGCAGTGAGCTACACACATGAAGAGCCGCCTACAGCCTGTGGGGGTGGTGAGGACGGCACTCACTTTCATCTGGTACTTCACAGCTTTCAGGGTATTCTCATGGGCTATAAATATATCTGGTGAGAGATCGTGATGGAGGGTAAGGGATTTGGATCTTAAGCTAGAGGAAGGCAAAGGGGAGCCCTCGAGGGTTCTGACTGCCAGTGTATCCATCAGAGGTGTTCCTGCTAACCGCCATCGGGCGCAGCGCAGGAGGAGGATGGGTGACCAGGTGGGAAGACCAGCTGGGAGCCTCCTGCGGCAGTTCAGGCCAGAGGTACTATGTGCCTCGTCCAGACAAGTGGCAAAATGAACGAGCACAAAGGCTGATGACGAAAGAAAACTCTGTCAAGTCCTGGTTGGCATGATGACAGCAACGAGGAAAACAGCACAACAACTCCCCTTTACTGAGCGTTCCCTGGTGCCAGACAACCTGTTAAACACTTTACATGCATTATCTCCTCGATTCCTCAAACAACCGTGAGGGGACGTGCTGGGCTCTCCTCATTTTACGAAGGTGACGTGGTTTGTCTAAGGACACACGGCTAGAGGAGTCCAGAGGATTCACACCCAAGTACGACTCTCTCCAGGGGCCCTGCCCTGCCTTGCTGCTCTATGTGCTGAGGGTGAATCCACGGGCCCTGCAGATGGAAGGCTTGGAGCCTTGTGAAGAGGAAGGAGAATAAAAGGACTGTATCATCTGTAGTGTGGGAAACACGAGCGATGGCTCCTTGAGCAGAATCCACTGGTGCCGCTCTGAGGGAAGACAGTGACAGAACATGTTTTAGACACAGGTGGTCTTGACATGGCAGCAGGATGTTGAAGAGAACAGCATCCTGGGAATTCGTAATTATAAAAACTGCTACCACATCAGGAATCAAAATCCTTTATTGGAGGTCTTGCCATGTTGTAAGACAAATTCAAAATGGCTGTGTAATTTTTCTGAATGAATGGCTTCAAAATAAAAATCATCACTCAGATAAGCTGAAAACCTGAATATCTGTGTGCTATGCTTGTACACAAGCTTTTTAATAAACCAACATTTTGAGTTAATGTTATTTAATATAATCATTAATAAATGTTATGGTTCTTGACTTAAGAACCAAACATCCCAAGAATCAGATTATCAATACTCAGCTTCTGATAGAAGCAAAACATGAGGCTTCAACTGCCTACAGTGTAAGTCTACCTATTCTGGAAAACATTCCCCTCCAAACACCCAGAAATGCTGAGTAAGATATATAAAATAACCTTATTTTGAAAAAAAGATTTATACATTTGAGAGAGAGAGAGAGAATGTGTGTGTGTGCGCACATGAATGAGTGAGTGGGAGGAAAGGGGAGAGGGAGAGAGAGAATCTCAAGCAGACGCTGTGCTGAGCATGGAGCCCGAGCGGCTTAACCCCGCAACCCCAAGATTATCACTTGAGCCAAAGCCAAAAGTCAGACGCTTAACCAAGTGAGCCACCCAGGACCCCCACAAAATATCCTTTTAAAAATGCATAGCTGATCTCTAGAAAGTAAAAATCTATGGGGGCCAAACCCAAAAAGAATGTTGTCAAAATACTGTCAAACCCTGAAGCTACAGGCCACCCCAGGACTATGTCGCCAACACCAAGACCCTTGGTTTCCCGAGCTGAGTAGGGCTAATGAGGATGAGGCTTCAGGCCAGATGAGTGGGGAGCTGGAATTGATATGCCCTGCAAAAGCTCCTGAAGAACCCCTGAAAATCTAACCCTCAGTGAAAGTGTAAACTATGGAAAAATCAATTTGCTGGCAAATGGAGCTGACAAGGAACTCTGTCTTCTCTCAGACACTGACTGGAATGAATAAAAAAGAAGAATGTTCCTCAAGAATCTGCCGTGCCCTGTTTAGCATCAGAGTTTGAATTTATTTTCCCTTTCCACTCCAAAGGGGCTCTATGCCAGGCAGTCGGTCTGAAGTGCTTCTATGTTAGCAGCAGTCCAAGGGGCCTGACAGAATGAGTATAAATCCCATCTGTGGGACACAGGCTTGACCCAAGTCCCTGAGCACTCACACATACTGGGACCAGCCACAGAGTTCCTAATTAGAAACTACCATAGGGAAAAAAGCCTCATGAAGAACAATCAACTAAAAAAAGCAATAATAGAATTGAACAACACTTTGCCCCCACCCAAGCACTACATTTAGATTGAAGAGACCCAGAACATAAAATATGCTTAAAATTTAAAAAAAATATAAAAGGAAATTAAAACATAATAGTAAGCTACTACCAGAAATGAAAAAAATCAAAAGAATTTAAAACCTTAGTAGTGATTAAACAGAAGATTAGTCACAGCTGAAAGAAAAATATTGAGCTAGATGACAGATCTGTGCAAGAAAGAGGAAAAGATAAAAAATATGAAAGAGCAGAGTCCTGGAAGACAGATACGAAGGTCCAACCTGCATCTAATTGGGACACCAGAAGAAAAGGGGATAAATAGGAGGCAACGTCTTCAGAGATAAGGGCTGGAAGGTGCCCAGAATTGATGAAAGACCCGTGTCCTCAGGAGCACAAGCCTTGAAGAAGATTAATGGGAAGAAATACACTAAACACACTGTGTACTGAAACAGTAAAACCTCAAAGACCATGAGATGATATTAATATGTCAGACAAAAAGGCAAATGACCATATATGAGTCATTATTAAAAACCAATCTTTTGGGATGCCTGGGTGGCTTGGTCCGTTAGGCGTCTACCTTCGGCTCAGGTCATGATCCCAGGGTCCTGGGATCGAGTCCCACATTGGGCTCCTTGCTCAGCGGGGAGCCTGCTTCTCCCTCTGCCTGCCACTCCCCTTGCTTGTGCTCTGTCTCTTTCTCTCTCTGACACATAAGCAAACAAACAACCAAACTTCTCAGGGCACCTGGATGGCTCAGTAAATAAGTGTGCAACTCTTGATCTTGGGGTTGTGAGTTCGAGCCCTAACCCGGGTGTAGAGATTACTTAAAGATAAAATCTTTAACAGAACAAAACTTCTCAACAGAAACAATGGAGTCCAGGAAACAATGGAAGATCATCTTTAAAATGCTAAGAGAGAAAAACTGTTAGTTTTGAATATATGCCTGTCTAAACAACTTAGAGACATAGAGACATTCAGACAAACAAAAAAATCAAGAGTACAAGACACTTACATGTATGATGAGAAAGACCAGACAGACATCATAATAAAACTACAGACCAATACCCCTCAGACCATAATAAAATATTATTGAGATGCATACAGCAAGATTTTTAAAAAGGATACTACATGACAACAGAGTGGGGTTTACAGAAGTAATGCACAGTTGCATTAATAATCAAACTCGATACATATGCCATATTAACAGAATAAAGAAGAAGAAAATCATGTTATCTCAACAGATTCAGAAAAAGTATTTGACAAACTTCAATACTCATTCATGATAAAAACTCTCAGAAAACTAGAAATAGAAATAAGTAGAAATAAAAAGCATCTATGAGGAATCTAAAGCTAATGAGTGGACACACTGAGGCAAAGACAACTGTTCTCACTGTGGACATTATCCTGGAGGTCCTAGCCAGCGCCGTAAATCAAGTAAAACACTGAAAGGTGTACACTTCACAAACGATGAAGTAAAACACTTCTTCCACAGGTAGAAGTGATTACCTATGTAGAAAACCCCAAGAAATCTATAAAACAGGATATAAGTGAAATTCACATAAATCAGTTGTATTTCTGTATGCCAGGAACAAAAAATCTGAAAGGAAAAAAAACTGTTGTATAGTTCTTAAATCATTTGTAAAGTGATACAATATTACTTGAGTGTAGACGGACAAATATTATAAATCCTAGAAAAACTACTGAAAAATAAAACAGAGCCTAATAACCCATAGGGGACATAAAATAGAAATATGAAAAAATAATTAGTCCAAAAGAAGGTAGGAAAAGGAAAAAAAAACCACAAGATAAAGAATAGGTGGGATAAGCAGAAAACAATTACCAAGATGGTAGACTTAACAATGGTTCTCAACTGGGGACAATTTTGTTCCCCACCCTGCCATGGGACATTTGACAATGTCTGGAGGTTTGTTGCAACTTGGCTGATACTATTGCTGTCTAGTAGGCAGAAAGCAGGGGTGCTGTTCAACACCCTACAATACACAGGACAGCACCACCTGACCAAAATGTCAATAGTGTCAGGCTGAGGAACTGTGACTTAAACCCAACCATATCAATAATTACATTCAATATAAACGGCCTAAATTTGGTATAATAGAAGGTAGAGACTGTCAGGGTGCCTGGCTGGCTCAGTTGATGGAGCATTCAACTCTTGATCTTGGGGTCATGAGTTCAAGCCCCACACTGGGTGTAGAGCTTACTTAAAAAAAAAAAAAGGGTAGATTGTCAAACTACAAAAAAGATCTGACCTTATGTTATCTTCAAGATATTTAGATATATATTAAGATATAAAGGCACAGATAAACTAAAGGTAAGAATGGAAAAAGATATATCATGCAAACTCTGATTGTAAGAAAGCAGGAGAGGCTATTAACATCAAAGTAGAGAAAGAATATTACCAGAGATAAAAAGAGACATTTTATAGTGATAAAAGGATCTATTCAATAAGACATAACAATCCTAAATGTATAGGTACCTAAATAGTAGAGCTTTAAAATGCATGAAACACTCTCTCTCTCTCTCTCTCTCTCTCTCTCCCTCTCTAAAAAAAAGGTGAGGGGGGCACCTGGTGGCTGAGTCAGTTAAGCATCTGACTCTTGATTTTGGCTCAGGTTATGATCTCAGAGTCGTGAGATTAAGCCCTGAGTTGGGCTCCATACTGGGTATGGAGCCTGCTTGGGATTTTCTCACTCCCTCTTCCTCTCTCTAAAAATCATCATCATCATCATCATCATCATCATCACCATCATGAAACAACACAGCAACCTAAATTAATATTTAATACAACTGAACTGTACACTTAAAAAAGGAAAAATGGCAAATTTTACATTCTGTATAATTCGCCACAATTAAAAAAATATATGAAGTAGAAACGGACAGAACTGAGATGAGAAAAACAAATGTACAATTTCTGTTGGAGAATTCAACCCTCTTCTTACAGTGACCAACAGAAGTAGGCTAGAGGAGTCCTGGGAGACTGAACTATGCTGTTGCATTAGTTTGTGTCCACCAAAGAGCAGGACGTGATGGTGGAAGTAGACATTCAAGGAATTTGCTTGGGGAAACACCTGTGAGAGAAAGGGGGAAACAGCTGGAAGAGGCAGGGAAAACTGTCAGGTCACAGGGCAGGTCTGCAACCCGAGATGGAGAAAGGGAAGGAAGCACGGTTGCAAAGGCTAATCTTCAGCTGCAGTGCAGTTTAAGAAAGTTGTGGCCAAGCTGACAGGAACACCCCAAGCCAAAGTCACTTGTCAGAGGATCACCAGTTTCACAGGAACAAGTGTGCCTTGTGTCCCAGCTGCGCCCAGTCACTGGCCAGGAAGAGCCAGTGGGAAGGGTGGTGGGTTCAGTGTTCATCAGTTACACCCCCCACAGGAAGAGAGAGTCCTTGGGATTAGGATATTGCCAAGCGCCATATAGAATAAAAAGACATATATAACAATTCTATTCTCTTTAAGGCGATGAAATACTTGAGGTTTATTTTTTATGACTGAATCAGGATACACAAAACCTCTCTTAGAACACTCACGGTGCAAAGCCACCATTAACCTTCCTTAGCGGGTTTCATAATGTCAATCCTTCATATGAGACATTATTTAAAAATTGGATTTTTTCGGGTGCCTGGGTGGCTCAGTCATTAAGCATCTGCCTTCGGCTCAGGGCGTGATCCCAGGGTCCTGGGATCCAGCCCCACATCAGGCTCCCTGCTCCGCTGGAAGCCTACTTCTTCCTCTCCCACTCCCCCTGCCTGTGTTCCCTCTCTCGCTGGCTGTCTCTCTCTGTCAAATAAATAAATAAAATCTTAAAAAAAATAAAAATAAAAATGGGATTTTTTTTTTTTTACCACACTAGCTTCATTAAAATACTGATCTAGCACTGTTTTTCTTCTAAGTCTGCAAACAGAGGTAGGCCTTAATAACATCGAGTAGCCTATTTAAAAAAAGCATTGCTAGTTTAAAATGAGACGCAGAGGAAGACTGAACAGTTCAGGGTCTACCGAGGGCCTCACTGAGCTTGTCGTGGCGGACACAAATGAGGGTGCTACTTTCAGAGGCTCTCAGGGTCCAGGAAAAGGAAAAGATCCATCAACAAATCCAGGAGCCAAGCACTGCTGGCATCGACACACACATACAGGCAGGTCACAGGCAGGACATGGTCAGCTCTGACAGGCGCATGGGGTGGGAGGGGCAGGCAAGATCAGTGCCGTCGCCATGCCAGTTGGCTGAATACCAAGTGCCTCATGGCAGGATATTCTCTTGTTTTCATTTTTAAAATGATGTAATATGTTCATATATACAAGACTACATACAACAGCTTAGACTGTTATAAAATGCATGCCCATGGAGTCCCCATGTCGCTTGGAAAGGGAACAGCAAGAGCACCTTCAAAGCCCTCTGTACCCTTCTCCCTGACTGCAGACCCTCATGCTACCAAAACCACTATGCTGAAATTGGGATTCATTATTCCCTTGCCTTTCACAGCTTTACCCCATGTACATGTGTCCTCAATGCACTACGGTGCACAGACGTGCCAAACACACAGATTCAAATTGGAGAATCATCATGAGAACGGTCTGGCCCTCAACCTTCCTGACCCAGAAACTCCATTTTTTCAGTGTCCCAGTACCATGTCTAGTGCCCAGGGAGGGTGTCTTGTGACCACCTAATGCACAAGAAGTTAAAGTCAAAAAGCCAATTCATCATTTTACAATGAATTAATGATCAAACAAATCAGAATGCTCCTGCAGGTATGACCTGTACAGTTTTCCCCCACTGGCTGATGTATGTGGGCAGCAAGTTTCAGTGAAAAGGTGTGTGGCTAGCGTGGAGCCATTTCTGATCATGCAACTGTAAGCATGAGGGCCAGCCACACCAAAGAGAACACAGCTCTCAAAGGGACACCCCCGGCTGTCTAGGTAATTCAGCCCGATTTTTCCCAAGTTGCACAGCAGACCATACACTCTCTTCCTTTGGTCACATCCTCTTTCCTTTTGATATGGGGACAATTCAGTCTCATTCTGGTCTGGGGTCCGCTCTTCTGTTTCTTTAAGGAGACTGCCCATCTCGGATCTCATCTATTGTGTGTTTAGCTCTAACATTTCCCTCACTTCCAAGCTGCTAGGGAGCACTTCTTGTTGCCCTGTGGCAATTTAATCTCCTCAAATGGAAATCCAATCATAAAAAAATTTAAGGAAAAAAAGATTGATTTGAAAGACGCCAGTAATGATTTTCTGGACAAACACTTTAGCAATTGGACAGCATTCAGCCAGCCTCCTTGGGCTCCCTGTTAGGCTGTTTTCCCTTTATACACAAGACAAAACTGCATGAAGGGGAAGTGTTCTTTGTGAGTAAGCTCATGGGAACTGTGAAGTCTGACAAAGCCTTCTTTATGAGCTTCTTTTGATATGCCACAGCTTAACCTTTAGTCAGAACTGCTAGCATGAAATAGCTAATAGATCTGAAATACTCAGAAATATTTAAAAAGACTCAAGTAAGACATGAATTCATTAAATTCCTAAGAATTGTTTCACTTTTATCCTTCTTTTACTAACAAAGAACCACAGTTTAAAGTTTAAATAATTATGTAACTGTTTAATGATCTAAAGTTAAGCAAAAACATTGCTTTTCTGGAATAATTTCCTTTACTCCATAGGACAAACTGGAGTAGGGAACATCTAGTGGACTTGAAGGAAGTCCCTAGGGCCTGGGACTCTACCACCAGAGAAGATCTTAGGAAGAGATAGGGGCAGATTACCTATAAAGGAAACAATTAGCCAGCTAAGTCTCAGCAGCTGAGACCATGGTGCACTGCAGTTAAAGCACTAAGACAAAAGAAGCATATGAAGTGAGATAGGAATCACATTTCACTTTTCCCCCAAATACTCATATCTAAATGTCCCACACCATTTACTAAAAAACTCTGTAATATCACCTTCGCAAAAACTCAAGCGTTTATGAGTTACGTATATGTGGATTTTCCGGCTTCTTTATTCTGTTCCACTGACCTCCTTACCTATTCTTGCGCTAATAACCACATTCAGCTTAATTACTGAAGGTTTATAAGTCTTGCTAACCTGATAGTGCAACTTCTCCCATCTTTTCTTTTTCCACTACTATCTTCACTCTTTTTGACTCATTACAATTGCAAATACAATTTTAAATTACCATTAGCCAATCAATGGAAGCAATCCGTGCTGAGAAGTACACCAGTGAAACCCTATACTGTAACGCTACGGACATGCCAGAATTTAGATCACGGGATCCTAATCAACGGCCTAAGCGTGACTTCCACAGGGAATGACAAGGAAAGCCAGAAGGTAAATGCACTATTGGCTGATGTGGTGAGACAAAAACTCTCATTTCTGCAACACTTTAAAAAATACACCAGGTAAAAGTCAAGGAAACATTCATACCATTCCGAAAAGTGAGCTTTCTAACTGGAAAACACTGCAGACACGTTCCCATAAGCAGGCTGCTCCCTCCTCCCACCCGGAGCACTCTACCCCAGATGTTTCCAGCACGGGTGCTGCTCACTGTCTTCAGTCTCAGTTGTTACCTGCTCAGTGAGCCCTTCCCTGAACTTCCTATTTAAAACTGCAACCACTCCTGCGGGCACTCCTCACCCCCCGCCCCCGGTTTGTTTTCTCCTCAGGCTTCTCCCTTCTTGTTTGTCTGTGTGCTGATATCGCCTCATTTTTCTGGCTCCCCATTAGACTCTAAGCTCCCTGAGCGCAGGGGCCCTGCCTACCATCATCTGCATTGCCTCTCCAGTACCTAAAACGGGTCTAGTACAGGGTAAGCACTGGAGACTTCTTGAATGACTTCACAGAGACAGCAAGTGTGGATAAGCTGCGGACATGAGAACTAGCATTGCTGTAGTTAGTGCAAACGTTCTGAGGGCAAATCCACGAAATTTCCACAACTTGCTGAATGCTAAGAAGAAAGATCATGCAATTACTTTCAAAACAAAATGAGCAGCTCAGAGCAAGTTATCTTTCTGGTCTATTATGTATGTCACATCATGCATTTCACAAGCTTATAACATTTTTATACTTGTTATTAGCTCCTCACATTTCCTTAGTGCTTTTGGCACGAGCTAGAAGAACTTTTCATGTCTCCATCTGCCCTCTCCCACTAACTTGTACAGAAAAAAAAGGTTTCCAAAAGCATTATTCTTGAAAACACATGACAGGCTGTATTTAGCACATTTAAGGTCTGCTTTCTTCTTTAGAAACATAACTTCATTTAAAAACATGATCTTTCATCCATGCCATACATGGGTTTATTATAGGGTAAACTAACTATCATTTTTATTTACCTTCCCATAAAATCTTAGATTTCCCCTAAATGAACCTAGCTACTACATCTCTCAATTCTCACTTGGAAACTCCAGAGACCCTGACTCTGATTTCTATCATCTCCTAAATCAGACTTTGGGGCAGCCCTGCCTTCTCTCACAGGAAGTGAGCCTAATGGTTAGGTAAGCAGCTATCTTACCATTTCTTTGTCTAAAAAACATGGCAATTGTACCAAATTATTTTAAGACCCAGCCAGCTCTGAAGACAAAAATGACAAGAACAATAACTTAGTTAATCCATCTCTAAGATCATGTAGCTAATGACTGACAGCCAAAGCTCAAAACAGATCTTTGTGCTGTTGTGTTTATACAAGTAATAAATGAAAACATTCTTAACAAAAAATTCTAATAATTCCACAGTATTTAAAGAAAACAAAAAGATACTTCTTCATACTCCCTCCCTTACCTTATCCTATTCTCAGCCCCCATACTTGTGAGAGAATCATCAGTGGATACGCAGGGGTACTCCTCTAGATCTTTCTTTCCTTTCCTTTTCTTTTCTTTTTTCCTTTCTTTCTTTCAAGATTTTATTTATTTATTTGACAGAGAGAGAGACAGCCAGTGAGAGAGAGAACACAAACGGGGAGTGGGAGAGGAAAAAGCAGGCTCCCAGCGGAGGAGCCTGATGTGGGGCTCGATCCCATAACGCCGGGATCATGCCCTGAGCCGAAGGCAGATGCTTAACCGCTGTATACACAGGTGTATACATACACTAATTCATCAAGTTGTATATTTGAGACTTGTATACTTCATGTAAGTTGCACTTCATAAAAAGTGAGATTACAAGGTAAAACAGAGAAAACCTGAAAAGTCTGCTCTAATTTGAACTTGTTGAGATGTGTTTGATGACCCAGAATATGGTCTCAGCGAGTGTTCCACGTTCACTTAGAGCTCATCCTCAGTGGCTGTCGGGTGGAACATTCTGTAAAAGTCAATCAGACAGTGTTGGCTGATGACACCACTCAGCTCTTCTATATCCTTGTTGATTTTCTGTCAACCCCTTCTACTGCTGAAAGAGGACTGCTGAAGTCTCCAACTAGAATCGTCGATTTCTCTATTTCTCCTTTCAGTTATGACAGTTTTGCTTCGTATACCGCGGAGCTCTGTTGTTAAGATGCACACACTGAAGACTGCTGTGTCTTCTTGGCTAACTGGCCCTTTTACCATTACATGATGGCTCTCTTTATCCTTAGTTATTTCTTTGCTCAAAATACTTTGACATTAATATAGCCACTCCAACTTTCTTATAATTAGCATTTACATGACACCTCTTTTTCCATCCTTTAATTTATACCTACCTATATCATGAAGTTTGAATTTTCTTATGGAAAACATATAGTTTGTTCATGATTTTTTTCTCTATTTCAGTAATTTCTTTTAACTGATATTTACAGATCATTTCCATTTAATCTAATTATTGATGTGTTTTAATTAGGTCTATCATTTTCCATCCGTTCCTTCTGTTTTTCCTTCTTCTGTTTCCCCTTTCTTGTTTTCCTGTGAGCTGTTTGAACATTTAAAAAAATTCTCTTTTGTTTACAGCAATTTTTACTATACCATGTTGTATAGGGATTTTTAGTGGTTGCTCTAGGGATTACAATTTTATGTATTTAACTTTTCAAAATTTATTTAGACTCAATATTTTACCTCTTCAGGTAGAATGCAGAAAACTTATCACTATATAGTTCCCTTACTCTCCCCTCTTATATTACAAACAATGCTGTAGTTTTTGCTATCAAATTACTTTAAAGAACTCAAGAGGAGAGAAACAGCCTATCCTATTTACCCAGATATTTACTATTATGCTTCCTTCATTACTAACGTTCCAAGTCTCCTTCTGGTATCATTTCCCTTTTGTCTAAAGAACTTCCTGACACAATTATTTTGGAGCAGACCTCCTCATAACAAATCCCCTTAGTTTTCTTTCAGCTGAGAACATTTTTATTTCACGTTCTTTCCTGATAGATATTTTCACTAGGTAAAGAATTCTACATTGACAAGTCTTTTCTTTCAGTACTTTAAAAATGTTATACCACTATCTTCTAGCCTCTGTGCTGAGGAGAAATCTTCAATCATTCAAATCATTGTTTCCTACAAGTAATGTGTCATTTTTTTGTGGCTGCTTTTAATATTTTTCTTTGTTTTTAACAATTATGATGTATCTGGGCAGGGCTTTCTTTGGTTTATACTGTTATGGGTTTGCTGACAGATTCATAAGCCGTCCTTGCTAACTATTTGTAGTATTTGAGAAGTTCCAGATATATAACTATATTCATAACTATATTTTCAAAGATTAACTATGAAATGGTCTTAAATGTTTGGAGAATTTAATCAGTCAAATGCATGAGCTAATAACCAAAAAAGAAATAGCAATAGTTTTTATACAAGAACATTAATATAAACTCTAGAGGCAATGTACCCAAGTTCAGACAATGGTGCTACCACTTACTGAATGCCTGACTTGGGTAAGTTACTTAATTCTCCATGCTTGAGTTGTCTCCCTGGTAAAATGAGTATGATAAAATAATACCTGGCTCACAGAGTTTTTGCAAGAATGAAATGAGTTAATATATGTAAAGGTTTAAAATAATCCCTGGCATATAGTTAGTGCTATATGCATGCTAGCCATTTCTGTTATTTTAAATTGAGTATAAAGGCTTAAGAAAAACTTTTTTTAAGAGAGACAGAAATAGAGAGAGAGTGCATGCACAAGCGCAAGTAGTATGGAGGGCAGAAGGAGAGGGAGAGAGAGAATCTTAAGCAGTCTCCACTCCCAGCATGGAGCCCTATGTGGGGGCTCGATCTCACAGCCCTGGGATGGTGACCTGAGCCAAAGTCAAGAGTCGGACACTTAACTGACTGAGCCACCCAGGTGCCCCAAGAAAAACTAACTTTTTAAATTAAAACTTTTTAATTAAGTTGAATATTTATTAAAATACAGATGTTTGTAAGCATTTCACTTAAACACAAAAGCCTTGTCTCGGTCCATAAAAGCCTACTAACCACAGACAGAGCAGAGCCCCACAAGGCCATGAGGGAGGAGCCACAGTTCAGTCACCTTCAAGTTTCTCACAAAAGCCATGAACTCAATAAACCACAGATATTGACTAAGTGGGTGAACTCAATGATGCTCCGTCAATACTTGGTGCCTACCAGCATCTATAATACACAGAACATGGCAGGCCTGAAGTCAAGCAACAGGGAACAGAGGTTAGCTGGGATCCCAATGGCAGTGCTCGCCAGAATGATCTTATTTAAGACGCACCTGTTCTAGCAGCCAGTCGATATTGATACTCATCTTTTTTTAAATAATAATTTCAGCAGAAAAACTAGAGATTTAACTGAGTCAGTCAAGGTACTTTGAGAAACAAAATATGTAAAAGAAAATACCTACTTCCAAAGTTTTCTATTACATGTTAAACACTAAAATGTTTTCTTTTAAAGTGATGCTAGATTTTTGGAGGCAGGGGAAAAAAGTTAAAAAAAATAATTTTAGTTATATTCCACTTCAATTAAAGATGGTTTTAAAGTACTGTTTGGGTGAGATACTAAGGCCAAATCAGAAGTAAATCATCCCACCCTAGAACACACGAGCATGTCAAATGCTAGCCATGATGCCTGCATGCTGAGGAGTAAAGAAAGGCAAGACTCACCTCGAAGTTGTACTTCTTCATCTGGTTGAAGTGCCTGCAGTACAGGTAGAGCATGCCGATGCTGCTGCCCACCGCGATGTAGTCCCCGTTGGTATCGAGAGCGGTGAGGTAGACCACGATCGAGCGGAAACCCTTCTGGACCTTTGCGGGAATGGCATTGAGGAGATAGTACAAGGGGCAGAACTCTCTGAACGTAACAGGCTCTGACATCGATGCCATGGCCAAGGTTTTCACAGATGATCTTCAGGCAGGAAAAGGAATGTTTACTTGGCATCTGGGGAAGCCTGGGGGCTAAAGAACAAGGCATTATAATTCTTTCGATGTCTAGTCATCGAAAAAAGAGAAGTCATGTTTAACATTGGGATCAAGGAACTTGCAGGTGGGTAAAAATTATAGGTGGACCTTAACTGAATGGAGAAAGTAAACCAGTTTCATTAAGATCACTTCAAGCATTTTAATTCAAGGGGCATGTCAATAGGTACTGGCCCCTGTAATTTACATCATGCTAAGTACTATGGAGGAATGGAAAGAAAATTAAACACAGTTCTTATTCTCAAGTAGTTTATGATCTAGCCAGGCAGGCAAAAGAAACAGTGAAGATACATAAAACCACATGTGATTAGTGCTATCTGTGGGTCCTGATGAGAAGAGGGAGGGAGCAAGGTAGAAAGGCTTCACTGGAAACATCCTGAACTATGAAGCCCACTAGGAAGGAGGGAATGTGGAAAAGAGAAACATTAAAGACACTGTACCAGGAGAACAATGAACCAACACACTCACTGGGTTGAGACAGCAGAGAAACATGTCCCCCAGCTGGATGCCAGCAGCCGCCTGATGCCCAGAGCCTGTTACGCAAGTGTTCCACAGTGAGACCAATACCTCTTAGCACTCTGAATTCAAAGCTTCCCTCAATAAAGGTACTCAGTCCTCACACAGCACGTTGTAATTTATGATGTGCTCGGTCACTCGTTTAATCCTTACCCTACCTATAAGATCAGTGGTGTCATCCCCAACTTTGAAAGGAAGGTACTAAGGACCCAAGGGCCACAAGACTTGCCCAAGACCGCACAGCCAAACCTGAATCTAGGTCTTCTCCCTCCAGGTCCTGGGCCTTTCCAATCCCATAGTTACAGTTGACAGACAAGCAGCAGCTACGGGTGGGTGCTCTGTTCCTGATTAGAGCTGGAGGGGTATTCTACTCCTTCAGTTCCATGGAGACTTTGAAGCCCTTCTAGTAAAAACTTGTTGGGATGCTGGATTTGTGGTCTGTTGGAACTGTGTGTTTTATACTTCTATAGAGTTGACCAACTTCCAAGTTCTCTTATGATAAAACTCCCACCCAATTCATTCTCACCCACAGGCCCTTGCATTGGCTGTTCCTTCTACCTGGAATGCTCTTTCTCCAAATGTCCCTCAGATTTTGCTTCTTCTCAGCATGTAGGTCTCTGCTAAAATGTCCCCTTCGCCACAAGGTCCCACCTGCCCACCGCCTATGTGGGCTTCCCACCACTACCACTGAGCACTCTCTATTCCCCCCCTCCCTGCTTTACCTTCTCACATATCCTTTTTCTTTGCTGTTGACAGGGGATCTCTGATTGACCCCTGCTACTATCACTGGTCTGTAAGGCCCACAGGAATAGGACCCACATTTGCTTTGTTCACCCCAGTAGCCCCCAGCACCTAGGAAAGGATCAGGCATATCACAGGCACTCAGTAAGTATTTACTGAATAGATAAATGAGTTATATGAAAGGAAAATTTGCAAGGAAGGAATGAGTGACAAGAATGAAAACCAGCAAAATATCATCTTTTCTCCAATATGACCCCAATTCAATGCTGGATCTATAATGGCATATCCAGTGTTCCAAGTGTTTTTAGACTCCTGTTTTGTTTGATAATCACAACAGTCAATACAGTGAAGCAAACAGGGTAATTCATGAGAGCTCTCCTAAAGGTAATAAGAAGAATCATATCCCTCGATATGAGGGAGAAGAAAACTCACTAACACACCCTCTTGTAGCAGAGGCTGAAGCTCTGGGAGATTCAGAAATTTGCCCAAGCTCCCATAGCTTTACATGCCTAGTGCGAAAGGCATCTGCATGGTGAATGCTGGTTCTGTGCATACGGCAGCACAGCTCATAAACTTGTAACTTTTAAAGAGCAAGAGCAATCTTTGGTCTATGCCAGTACTCCAGAAAGGCGGGCATGGCCTGCGTGGTGCAGGAATCAAATGAAAACGAAATGACTTTTAGGCAAACTCAAGTGAGAACAGTTGCTGACAGACACCGTGGGAAAGGAGGTAGGTCATTTAAGGACATGGGACAAGAACACCAAAACAGTAACAACAGCAGCAGTAATGGTAATAGCTAATGATGTTACATCACAAAACTACCCTTAGCACACTAACTCGTGAAATGCTCACAAAAAATCCTAGGAGGTTGGGACCACTGTTATCTCCATTTTATAGATGAGGAAAGTACTCCCATTTCAACAATCTTCCTTCCGTCTTCAAGTATAAGGGCAGCACAGGAGCAGGAAAGGCTTTGTTTCCTTAGTGGGTCTGTGCATGCGAACACATTGATAAGCCATAATTTACATAATGTTTTTAAAAAGAAATCTTCTTTTACAACAGTTATAAATGTTCACTGTCAAAAAACTGGAATACAGAAAATTACAAAGAACTAAACAAATGCCACTCTTAATCCCTTTGTAGAGATATGCTATATATACAAATAGCCACACACTCGTGTGCAGACACACACTTAATAAATCACAAGCACTTGCCATGTCATTCAATATTCCCCTAGAACATGAGTTTTAATGACTCTATAGAAAAACTGCAGAGGACACACAGTATACATAACCCCAAATTTTCCCAACCAAAATGTCTTAATTTCTGCTTTAGCAGACAAGATCTCCTAGGAAGCAAGTGGAAATACTAAGCACTTCACAAATGTCAGCTGGTAATATTTCCTCCTTTAAAAGTCATTTTCCGCAAAGTGGCTTTGTCAAATTATGACATTTACATCTTAAAAATTAATTCACTTGATTTGATACTATTCACTGATAGCTCCATAATCTCCATACAGGAGGGTATTTGAGATTGCAGTCTGGTAAGAAGAGGGCCGAGGATTTACCTTGAAAGTCACTTGCAGGGAGGCACATTATTCTAACTCGGATTACATGTTTATCTGTGGTGGCTTAGGAGGTATTAATGGATAATATGGAAGGTCAGAGTCCCTGGAATCATCTCTTTGCACAATTAATGATAATACTATCAACTTCAAAAATGTATAAGGATCCCTCCCTCACTTGCCAGGTCCCAGCAGGGATTAAAAATTATCATATTTCTGTGGCAGATAATGGGCAGTATAATCAAATTTTGAGTCAATTTTTCGAGCTAAAATCCTAGCATTCATCCCTGACTTCTCCCTCTCCTTCACCCTTACAACAACCCCTCACCTCATTCCATTTGATATATCTCCTAACCTACCTCTCACCTGGCCCCTTCTCACCATCTCTGTGGCCATGCCCAAGATGAAGCCATCACACATCTCACCTGAAGCTCCTCAACATTCTTCCAATGACTGCTCTCCTGCTTCCACACGCGACCTATAGAATCTGTGCTCACACACACAGAAAGAATTCTGTGACTTCATCAAAATTAAAAACTTCTGTGCTCCAAAAAACACCACCAAGACACTGAAAAGACAACTCACAGAGTTGGGAAAAATATTTGTTAATCACATATCTGATAAAGCATTTGTACCCAGAATATATAAAGAACTCTTAAACCTCAATAATAAAAAAACAATAATAAAAAAACAAAGGATCTGAATAGACATTTCTCCAAAAAAGACATAAAAATGGCCAATAAACACAGTAAAGATGCTCACCATCATTAATCATCAGGGAAATGCAAAACAAAACCACAATGAGCTATCACTTTAAATACTAAGACCGCTATAATAAAAAAAAACAACACAGATATGTATTAACAAGAATGTAAAGAAACTGAAATCCTCATACACTGCTGGTAGAAAATAAAATGATGATGCAGCCACTATGAAAAAGTCTAGCAGTTAAACATAGAGTTACCACGTGACCCAGCAACTGTACTCCTAGGTGTATATCCAGGAGAAATGCAAACATACGTCTACACAAAAATATTATGAAGGTAATAATATTAAAGGTAAAAAGTACTGTCCATCACTTGTTCATCAAATCGTCCATCAAAACAAAATAACAGTTTAACCATACAATGGAATGTTAATCAACAATAAAAAGGAATGAAGTTCTGATACATGTTACGACATAATGAACCTTGAAAACATGCTAAGTGAAAGACGCCAGACACACAAACCACATATTGATTCCATTTATATGAAATGCTAAGAAAAAGCAAACCTATACAAACAGAAAGTAAATCAGTGACTGCCTATGGCTAGAAGATGGGAGTGGGGTTGAGGGTTACTGCTAAATGGTATGGGGTTTAAGACTGATGACAAAGTTCTAAAATTGATTGTATTGATGGTTACATATCTCTATGATATACTAAAAACCATTGAATTTACACTTAAAATGGGTAAATTATATGGTATGTAAACTATATCTCAAACTTTTATAAAAAAGAACAGTTGTCTAACACCCATTTATTCTAAAAACTTCCATAAACTAGGAATAGAGAGGAATTTCCTCAACCTGACAAGGAATATCTACAAAAAGCAATAGCTAACATCATACTTATTGGTGAGACACTTAAACCTTCCCCAGGAAGATCAGGTGCAAGTGAAGGACCTCCCCACATCACCTCTCCTTTTCAACATCATACTGCAAGTTCCAGCTAACGCAATAAGACAAGAAAAAGAAATAAAGAGTATATATTTTAGGAAGGAAGAAATAAAACTGTCTTTGTTTGCAAATAACATGATCATCTATGTGGAAAGTCTGAAAGAATCAACAAAAAACTTCTGACAGTAATAAGCAATTATAGCAAGGTTACAATACAACTTAACATACAAAAGCCAACTGCTTTCCTATATAGCAGCTATGAACATATGGAATTTGAAATTAACAACACAATTCCATTTACATTAGCATTCCCCAAATTGAAATACATATATATATATAAATCTAACAAAATATGTGTAAGATCAATATGAAGAGAACTACAAAACTCTCATGAACAAAATCAGAGAACTAAATAAATGGAAAGACACCCCTTGTTCATAGACAGGAAGATTCCCTATCGTCCAGATGTTAATTCTTCCCAATTTGCTCTACACATTCAACGCAATCACAATCAAAATTTCAGGCAAATTATTTTGTGGATATCAACAAAACTATTTTAAAGTTTTATAGAGAGTCAAAGAACCAGAATAGCCAACACAATATTGAAGGAGAAGAACAAAGCTGGAGGACTGATACTACCCAACTGCCAAACATATTCTAAAGCTACAGTAATCAAGACAGTGTGGTATTGGCAAAAGGACAAATAAATCAACAGAACAAAATAGAGAACCCAGAAATAGACTCACACAAATATAGTTAACTGATCCCTGACAAAGGAGCAAAGGCAATAAATGGAGCAGGGACAGTCTTTTCAACAAATGGTGCTGGAACAACTGGACATCCACATGCAAAAAAAAAAAAGGAATCTAGACACAGACTTTACACCCTTCACAAAAATTAACTCAAAATGGATCATAGGCTTAAATGTAAAACACAAAACTATAAAACTCCTACAAGTAAACATGGGAGAGGGGCACATGGGTGGCTCAGTCAGTTAAGTGTCTGCCTTCGGTCATGATCCTGGGGTCCTAGGATTGAGTCCTGTGTCAGACTCCCTGCTCAGTGGGGAGACTACTTCTCCCTTTCCCTCTGCCGTTCCCCCTGCTTGTGCTCTCTCACTCGCTCTCTCACTCTCACTCTCAAATAAATAGAATCTTAAAAAAAAAAGACAACAAAAGAGAAAACATGGATGACTTTGAGTATGGTGATGACATTTTAGATACAACACCAAAGGCATGATCCATGAAAGAAATAATTGATAAGCTAGACTTCATTAAAACTAAAAAGCTCTGCAAAAGACAATCTCAAGGGAATGAGAAGACAAGCCAGACTGGGAGAAAATATTTGCAAAAGACACATCTGACAAAGAGCTGTTACCCAAAATATACAAAGAACTCTTAAAACTCAACAATAAGAAACAACCCAATTAAAAAATGGGCCAAAGATCTAGTAGACACCTAGCCAGAGAAGATATACAGATGGCAAATAAGCATATGAAAACGTGTTCTATATCATGTCATCAGGTAAATGCAAATTAAAATGAGATACATGCCTATTAGAATAGCCAAAATCCCGAACACTGACAACACCAACACTGACAACACCAAAATCCCCAAAACTGACTCTCATTCATTGCTGGTGGGAATATGAAATGATACAGTCACTTTGGAAGACAATTTGGTGTTTTGTTTGTTCTTTTACAAAACTAAACATAACCTGGGGTACCTAGCTGGCACAGTCTGTAGAGCATGCAACTCTTGATTTTGGGGTTGTGAGTTCAAGCCCCATACTGGACACAGAACCTACTTTAAAAAAACAAAACAAAACAACTAAACTAAACATAATCTTATTATATCATCCAGCAATTACATTCCTTGGTATTTATCCAAAGGAGTTGAAAATGTATGTTCACATACAAATCTTCACCCAGATATTTATATCAGCTTTATTCATAATTATCAAAACTTGTAAGCAACTAAGATGTCCTTTAGTAGGTGAATGTATAAATACATTCAGACGTTGGAATGTTATTCAGCATTAAAAAGACACAGGCTATTAAACCATGAAAAGAGAGAGAGGAACCTTAAATGCATATTACTAAGCGAAAGAAGCCAATCTGAAATGGCTACATCATGTATTATTCCAACAATGTAAAAAAGGCAAAACTATGGAGACAGTAGAAGATCAATGGCTGATAGGGGTTGCGGGGGGAGGGGAAGGGATGAATAAACAGAATAAACAAAAGCACAGATTTTTAGGGCAGTGAAAATACTGACACCATAATGACAGACACATGTCATTATACATTTGTTCAAACCCACACAACGTACACGACCAAAAGTGAGCCCTAAAGTAAATGATGGACTCTGGCTGATTATGATGTGTCAATGTAGGTTCATCAATTGTAACAAATGTTCTAATGTTGACACTGGAGGAGGCCTTGCATGTGTAGGGGCATGGGCATATAAGAAATGTGCACCTTCAACTTTGCTGTGAACCTAAAACTGCTCTGAAAAAATAAAGTCTTTTTTTTTTTTTAATAAGAGTTCTTTGAAAGAGAAATGGGTGGGTCTCATACTACCCATCCTAATTCAAAATTCTTCAGGGGTTCCCCAGTTCTCCCAGAAAAACCCAATGCCTCTCAGTGGCCTACATAGGCTCTGTGTGCCCACCCTCCCTGGCTCCCTCCTCACATCCCTGTCCCTCCCCCACCTGCCTGCCAAGCTCCTGCTTCATTGACCGATTGTTTCCCTCCTCAGACCTCTATTCCCCCTACTCGAGTGATCTTTCATCTCATCCACAAATCTGGCTTCACAAAGGGCCTCCCTGAGCAGTCTACTTGCAGTCCATCGGCCCCTCCTTCCTGTCATGTCACCTTGTGTACTTCCTTCACATTCTCATCACAAACTTTAGTCCCTTTATTTGCTAAGCAGTTTAATGATCATCACTCATGAAAATATAAGCAACAAATGAAAAGCCTGGCACCTAACAATATCTTTGGCACAGAGTAGATCTGCAATAAAAATTTGTTGAATGAATAATAAAATGTTAACTTCAGGTCTCACTGCAAAAAAATATTCTCAATCCAATCTTAAAATCAATAATGCTTCCTTAGTCAGAAATATTTCCATTAAAAAGACAAAACACCACTCTGCAACAGTCTTCTAGTCAGGATGCTTCCCTCCCCCAGTGGTACCTACCATCAACCCCCTACACCTGCAAGGGGGTCAACTGATCTTCATGCTGACTGACAGCACCCTAATGCCCCCTTGGTGGGTAGTTTTTCAAAACTGGAGCAAGGATATCAATACATAGTCTAAATAATTCACTTAGTACTACAGGAACCATGAATTGCAAGAGCACTCTACAACTCAAATGGTTTGAGGATTGTCTCCAAAATCTCTAGGAAGATAATTAGTATCCCTGTTGTACAATCTATTTTTAAAGTCTGGCTACAACATCTATCATTCTTTTAAGTGTTAAAATCTTGCAGCTGAGCATAATGGGACTGAAGCAGTCATTTATCTTCCAGATGAAATTTTGTCACTTCCCTGCTGCCATACCTGTTGGCTGCCTACCCAGTGCACACAGGCTAGCCTGATGAAAGCGTGGAAGGGGAACGTTTTTTAAAAAATGGTCTGGGAGCACCTGGGTGGCAGTCAGTTAAGCATCGGACTCTTGATTGCAGCTCAGGTCGTGATCTCGGGGTGGTGAGATTGAGCCCTGTGTTGGGCTCTGGGCTCAGCATGGAGTCTACTTGAGATTCACTCTCCTCTGCTCCTCCCCCTGCACTCTCCCTCTCTCAAATAAATACATAAATCTTTAGAAAACAAATGGCCTGTATCTCGCTTGATGCCAGGCCACTCTTCCTTCCACACACTTCACAGTGCAGCTGCAGTGGACTTCCTGCCACAGTCCCTGAACACGCCATGACCTGTATGTCTTTGCAAAGACCCCCTCCTTCCTTCCTGCTCCCCCCACACCCTGTAAGAACTAGTTCCCCCCTAGGAAACCTTCGCAGACTCCCTCTGACCCTTAGTTGGTCTTTCTCTGCTTTCAGAGAACACTCAGCACCTCATTATTACACAGCAGGCCATCATTTGTTTTCTAGCTTCTCTAATGGACTCTTTGTAGTCTCCACCCATGTCCTTCTAGTCTACACTCCTTGTGGTGCTTTCAAAGACCAACAGAGTATGGTACAATCAGCACTCAACAACTATTTGTTAAATTAAGCTCTCAAAACACTATGCCAAGATTCCCCAAAGATGACAACCCAAAATATAAGACCACTCTACCTTAGTTACATCCACCAATATGCAAAAATGCAAAAATTCACTGGTCTATTAAGCCCAGGCCCAAATAACACACTGGTTTGAACTGAACACACAATTTGAACAATTGCTCACTTCTACCTGAGGAGTTCACAAGAGCTGTTAACTACTCCGTCCTGATTCTACCAAGCTCCTTGTGCTTTGCTATATCTAGAAATCTCTCCATGCTTGACACCAAAGCTTGTTTTCATTATATGTATAACTGTTACCTGATCTTTCTTTCATTTTTTCAAGTTCAATCAACTGCTCTTTCTAATGCTGTTTCCTTTTTTCCCCACTAAGTTTCAGGAGCCATTTTGTCCAAACTATACAGAAGCTAATATAAAATAGTCTTCCTCAAACTTGAAGTGTTTGTTATCTTTCTAGGAGAAAATGAAAACAAATCCAGTAGAAGCCAATCTTCTATTGAAAAACACAATGGGGCTATAAAATAACTTCAACCTAAGCATGCTAGTTACTAGTCACCCCTTCAGAAGGACTGTCCTGAACCCATCTTCCCCGCCACAGTCTCAAAGCAAGTCCTGAAAACTCAGAGCATCCTCTATACCTGCACAGGCTGGTTCTCTGGTTAGAAAGCTCCCTGAGGGTAGGGACTGGGACCACAGCATCCCTAGAACCCATTAAGTGGCTGACATACAAGGGACCCCAATAATAATACCTGGTGAATGAATGAACATGGGATATAAGTTACGTTATCAAAAAAACCGCAAGGTCAGAAGCTTATCAAGGCGCACTTTGCTGGGTGTGGGAGAGTGAGTACAAAAAGCCTTGCAGCTTAGCAGACCAGGAGACAATGGTGGCTGCACAAGATACAGGGCTTTACTCCCAGATTCTGTCCATGCTGGGTTTACAAGAATGGAGTCAACCCTAAGTGCAACTCGTCACTTGAGCAGATAAAGCAAGTGTGTGCCCAGGCTGGGACCCCACATTCTGCCAACAGATGGAATAGAAGGAACAGAACAGAGTAAGATTCCTGAGTCTCAGCGAGAAAGTGAGGAAGAACGCAGAGCGGGGAAGAGAAGTGGAAGCAGGGCATGTGGGTAACTACAGTAGAGCTACCCCTTGCTGAAATCTATCAGGAGCCAGGCTCGGTGCTTAGCACTTCACAGGCACTGACCCATTTGATCCTCCCACCAAAACAGAGGTAGAAACCTTTATCATCTCCTTTTACCCATGATGAAACTGCAGCATAGCGAGATGGTATCACTTGCCCGAGTACACAGCTAGGAAGGGGCAGTGCTGTGACCCGAATCCGGGTCTGACTCCTGGGTACCCCATTCTTGAAGCCGCAGTACCTATTCTGCCTCCCAGGCCCTAACGCAGCACTGAGGGAAGAGTTCTTCATTTATCCATTTAACGAACACCTCCTGAGCATCTACTGGGTACGTGCCAAGCTCTGTGCCAGCAGCGCCCGTGCGCGGAGGAAGGGACGGGACTGGCAGGGTCGGGGGACGGAACGCAAAGTCAATCATGAGACGCTTGGAGCCGCGGGCCGGCAGGCAGAGGGAAGAGGAAGGAGGGACAAGAGCAGAGGAATGAGGGATGACGGCCGAGGGATGAGGGACGAGGGTGCGGCAGAGGGGAGGGAAGGCGCGGAGTGGGAGGAGCGAGGGCCCGGGGATGGTGTCGGCAGGCCAGGGGGCCGAGCACCCGTGGGCGACAACCGCCGCCCTCGGCGGACCGCTAGCTTCTGCCAGGCGCCCACCCTGGCGCCTCAAATTCTGTGGCATTCGGGCTCGGCCACCCGGCGCGGGCGACGCGGGGGCTGGGAAAGGGGACGAGACGGGCAGGGCGCCCCTGAGGCGCCGAGGCCAGGGAAGGGCGGCCTGAGGGAGGCGTGAGCGGCGGCGGGGAGGCCGTGAAAGGGGCGCGGGCCGGACGGCGGGGGCAGAGGGGCCGACAGCGGCGTTGCCGGACTCACCTCCCGCGGCGGCCCCTCCGGACTCGTTGGCCCGGCCCGGCCGGAGGAGGCGGGGACCAGCTCCGGGCCGCGGGGGCTGCCGGGAGCCCGTTCCCTGGGCAACCGGGCCGGCACCGCTGAGTGATGGCCGGCGGCTAGAGCGGCAGCGCCACAAGTGGCGGCTGGCCAGCTGAGCGGCACGGAAGAGACGTCAGCGCGCTTCCGGCGGGCGTGGGCTGGACTTCGGGCTCCTTCCCGGGATATCTGCGGACGCATGGCAGGTGCGTGCGACGGGTCGGATCCCCGGGGCAGGTAGGGTGTGAGAGTGCGGGCTTGGCCTGCGGGCTGGGCGGGAGGCCGGAACTCCCGGCGCGAACTGGGGTCCCTGCCTTGGCCCAGCCCATCCCGCTAGCCTTGCGCAGGCTCGGCCGTCGGCCAGGGAGCCCGTCAGTTTGGCCGCGCCTCGGGTTTTTTCACGCGTAGAACGACTTGGATGGAGCGGAGTGTTCGCAGATCCTGACCCTCATTGTTATTGTCATTGTAAACTAGCATTAGCGGAGTACATTGGGCGCCAAGCCTTGCATGCCCAGCTCCTCCCAATACCTTTCCCTGAATTACCCTCAGGATTACCCGCCACAGAGCTTTTTGCTTGTAATAAAAGCTGTCATTCAGCGAGTGCTCACTGTGTGCCAAGTAGTGTCCCAAGTGCTTTATGTGGGTCAGCTCGTTTGAGCCTCACAGGGATCTCCTGTAGTAATGCGAACAGATTGGGAGCCGCGCCTCCGAAGGGATAAGTGAGGTGTAGCCACTGTGCCTAACCTCACTCTGCTCTGTGCTGTGACTCTGATACTGGGCTCTTTCCCTACTGGCCTGAGTTTCTTGAAGTTAGAACTGTGATTTTGGTTCCTAAATATGTGCTGGGTATGGAGCAGACAGAGAATTAATCCAATGGGGTCTTGCCCTCAAGGAGCCCCTACTGGAGGAAGGAAACCCTTCGAAGATTATAGTGCAGGGGGTAAGGACTATTTCTCCATTTAACACATTTTATTCAGCACCTCCTGTGTGCTGAGGTTAGGAGAGGAAACAAGACGTAGTCACTACTCAGGTGGACTTACAGTCTAGCAGGGAATTTAGACATTACACAAGCAAATATACCAGGCCAGTGAATGTCAGTGATAGCTGAAGAAGAGGTTGTTTCAGATCTAGTGCAATGCGTTCTAAACCAACCTGGGAAATCCAGGAAGATTTCCTTGTGGAAGGAGTGACTTTCTGAAAACCAAAATCAGATCATGTCAAAGCTTATTGCTTCCTTTCTACTGACTTGGAATAAATCTAAACTCTTTATCTTGGTCTGTAAGGTTCCGGTTGCTTGACTGCGCCCTCACCTATCCCCCCTCCCACCGCCATTCTATTCTAGATGGTGTGGGGTCATCAAGCACAAAGGTCAAGAAAGAATTCTTGGGATGTTGCATGGTGCAACTTAGTAAATTTATTTAAGTAGCATGGCAACCGGACCCA
>NW_024425008.1:3328672-3375201 GCF_017311325.1 Ursus maritimus | reverse complement strand
AAAGCTCCCTGAGGGTAGGGACTGGGACCACAGCATCCCTAGAACCCATTAAGTGGCTGACATACAAGGGACCCCAATAATAATACCTGGTGAATGAATGAACATGGGATATAAGTTACGTTATCAAAAAAACCGCAAGGTCAGAAGCTTATCAAGGCGCACTTTGCTGGGTGTGGGAGAGTGAGTACAAAAAGCCTTGCAGCTTAGCAGACCAGGAGACAATGGTGGCTGCACAAGATACAGGGCTTTACTCCCAGATTCTGTCCATGCTGGGTTTACAAGAATGGAGTCAACCCTAAGTGCAACTCGTCACTTGAGCAGATAAAGCAAGTGTGTGCCCAGGCTGGGACCCCACATTCTGCCAACAGATGGAATAGAAGGAACAGAACAGAGTAAGATTCCTGAGTCTCAGCGAGAAAGTGAGGAAGAACGCAGAGCGGGGAAGAGAAGTGGAAGCAGGGCATGTGGGTAACTACAGTAGAGCTACCCCTTGCTGAAATCTATCAGGAGCCAGGCTCGGTGCTTAGCACTTCACAGGCACTGACCCATTTGATCCTCCCACCAAAACAGAGGTAGAAACCTTTATCATCTCCTTTTACCCATGATGAAACTGCAGCATAGCGAGATGGTATCACTTGCCCGAGTACACAGCTAGGAAGGGGCAGTGCTGTGACCCGAATCCGGGTCTGACTCCTGGGTACCCCATTCTTGAAGCCGCAGTACCTATTCTGCCTCCCAGGCCCTAACGCAGCACTGAGGGAAGAGTTCTTCATTTATCCATTTAACGAACACCTCCTGAGCATCTACTGGGTACGTGCCAAGCTCTGTGCCAGCAGCGCCCGTGCGCGGAGGAAGGGACGGGACTGGCAGGGTCGGGGGACGGAACGCAAAGTCAATCATGAGACGCTTGGAGCCGCGGGCCGGCAGGCAGAGGGAAGAGGAAGGAGGGACAAGAGCAGAGGAATGAGGGATGACGGCCGAGGGATGAGGGACGAGGGTGCGGCAGAGGGGAGGGAAGGCGCGGAGTGGGAGGAGCGAGGGCCCGGGGATGGTGTCGGCAGGCCAGGGGGCCGAGCACCCGTGGGCGACAACCGCCGCCCTCGGCGGACCGCTAGCTTCTGCCAGGCGCCCACCCTGGCGCCTCAAATTCTGTGGCATTCGGGCTCGGCCACCCGGCGCGGGCGACGCGGGGGCTGGGAAAGGGGACGAGACGGGCAGGGCGCCCCTGAGGCGCCGAGGCCAGGGAAGGGCGGCCTGAGGGAGGCGTGAGCGGCGGCGGGGAGGCCGTGAAAGGGGCGCGGGCCGGACGGCGGGGGCAGAGGGGCCGACAGCGGCGTTGCCGGACTCACCTCCCGCGGCGGCCCCTCCGGACTCGTTGGCCCGGCCCGGCCGGAGGAGGCGGGGACCAGCTCCGGGCCGCGGGGGCTGCCGGGAGCCCGTTCCCTGGGCAACCGGGCCGGCACCGCTGAGTGATGGCCGGCGGCTAGAGCGGCAGCGCCACAAGTGGCGGCTGGCCAGCTGAGCGGCACGGAAGAGACGTCAGCGCGCTTCCGGCGGGCGTGGGCTGGACTTCGGGCTCCTTCCCGGGATATCTGCGGACGCATGGCAGGTGCGTGCGACGGGTCGGATCCCCGGGGCAGGTAGGGTGTGAGAGTGCGGGCTTGGCCTGCGGGCTGGGCGGGAGGCCGGAACTCCCGGCGCGAACTGGGGTCCCTGCCTTGGCCCAGCCCATCCCGCTAGCCTTGCGCAGGCTCGGCCGTCGGCCAGGGAGCCCGTCAGTTTGGCCGCGCCTCGGGTTTTTTCACGCGTAGAACGACTTGGATGGAGCGGAGTGTTCGCAGATCCTGACCCTCATTGTTATTGTCATTGTAAACTAGCATTAGCGGAGTACATTGGGCGCCAAGCCTTGCATGCCCAGCTCCTCCCAATACCTTTCCCTGAATTACCCTCAGGATTACCCGCCACAGAGCTTTTTGCTTGTAATAAAAGCTGTCATTCAGCGAGTGCTCACTGTGTGCCAAGTAGTGTCCCAAGTGCTTTATGTGGGTCAGCTCGTTTGAGCCTCACAGGGATCTCCTGTAGTAATGCGAACAGATTGGGAGCCGCGCCTCCGAAGGGATAAGTGAGGTGTAGCCACTGTGCCTAACCTCACTCTGCTCTGTGCTGTGACTCTGATACTGGGCTCTTNTGGCCTGAGTTTCTTGAAGTTAGAACTGTGATTTTGGTTCCTAAATATGTGCTGGGTATGGAGCAGACAGAGAATTAATCCAATGGGGTCTTGCCCTCAAGGAGCCCCTACTGGAGGAAGGAAACCCTTCGAAGATTATAGTGCAGGGGGTAAGGACTATTTCTCCATTTAACACATTTTATTCAGCACCTCCTGTGTGCTGAGGTTAGGAGAGGAAACAAGACGTAGTCACTACTCAGGTGGACTTACAGTCTAGCAGGGAATTTAGACATTACACAAGCAAATATACCAGGCCAGTGAATGTCAGTGATAGCTGAAGAAGAGGTTGTTTCAGATCTAGTGCAATGCGTTCTAAACCAACCTGGGAAATCCAGGAAGATTTCCTTGTGGAAGGAGTGACTTTCTGAAAACCAAAATCAGATCATGTCAAAGCTTATTGCTTCCTTTCTACTGACTTGGAATAAATCTAAACTCTTTATCTTGGTCTGTAAGGTTCCGGTTGCTTGACTGCGCCCTCACCTATCCCCCCTCCCACCGCCATTCTATTCTAGATGGTGTGGGGTCATCAAGCACAAAGGTCAAGAAAGAATTCTTGGGATGTTGCATGGTGCAACTTAGTAAATTTATTTAAGTAGCATGGCAACCGGACCCATGGGCAGAAAGCGCTGCATTTTTGCTGTATGAAGCTGGTGGTTATATGCTTACTGGTCAAGAGGGAGGAGACACGCAGGGAGTGTTATATCATAAATGTTTCTCTGAATTTCTACTCCTTAAACTACTTTTGCAAGATTTCTCTGGTGCTTATCATTCAGTTCGATATTAACTATTGGTGAGATTTACAGGCAGTCATGAGACCCTTTAAGAATGTAGCAACCAGCACATATTTGATCCTTGTTGGAACTATGTAGGCTAACGGTCAGCCTTCCGGCCTAAAGGTGGACATTTTTCTGCTTCTATCCCTCATCATAGACACACTGGTCTTGCTTAGTTTTTCGGACTCACCAAGTTTATTCTCATATTAGGACCCTCTCATCATGCAGGTTCCAGCCTAAATGACATTTCTTCAGAGGTTCACTCTAACACAAAACCCCATTTTCTTTTCCACATGGCACTTACCACGATCTAAATTGATCATGGTCATCTGGTTGTCTATTATCCACCTCCTCTTTGGAAAGTAAATTCCATGAAAATGGTCCTGGTATGTCCCATTCAGTCACTTCATCCCCCATGCCTGGCATATTGTTGATTAGTTGTATAAGTAAAAAATGAAGGGATATTTGAATAAGCAGAGCCTTAAAGGATACTAGGAGTTAGCCAAGTGAGTGGGGACATACATGGACAGGAGAAACATTCTAGGTCAAAGTCAGAACGTGCACAGAGCCATCCCCAAGGCATAGAGAGCAAGCTGGGAGAAGCTGGAGAAGTGGTAGATGGGACTTGCATAACAGGCTGTGATTGTGGTTTATAATAAGCAAATATTTGGGGGCGCCTGGGTGGCACAGCGGTTAAGCGTCTGCCTTCGGCTCAGGGTGTGATCCCGGCGTTATGGGATCGAGCCCCACATCAGGCTCCTCTGCTATGAGCCTGCTTCTTCCTCTCCCACTCCCCCTGCTTGTGTTCCCTCTCTCGCTGGCTGTCTCTATCTCTGTCGAATAAATAAATAAAATCTTAAAAAAAAAAAAAAAGAAGTAAATATTTGGCCTTTGTCCTATCCTCGGCGGAGAGGTAAAACCCTTTAGTACTTCCGAAGTGTGAGAGTGAGCAAGGTGTCTTTTTTTATGTTGATGAAGTGACTTTTGGGAAAGCCTCTAGGTAACCTTTGGATGGGGGCTGGTTCCCAAGCACACACACCAATCATGTGATTAAAGCGTTGGAACTTTCAGTCCCACCTACCTCCCTAGTGCCCCCCCCCCGGGGGGGGGAAGAGGGACTGGAGGTCGAATCAATGCGCAGTGCCCAGTGATTTAATCAACCAAGCCTATGTAATGAACCCTCCATAAAAGCCCACAAGGATGGAATTTGGGGAGCTCCAGGTCGGTGAACTCATGGAGATTTGAGGAGAGTAGTGTGCTCGGAGAGCATGGAGACTCCATACCCCTTTCCACATACCTTGCTCTGTGCATCTCTTCCATCTGGCTGTTTCTGATAGAAGAAAAAAATATATATGTATAATATGTATTTTATATATATATTTGCTCTCCAATTAAGACCATAAATTTGTTAACTTTAAACAGGAAATTTGGGACAGGCAAGCTACGGTGAACTCTGGCAAGTTGGAAGAGACAAAGGGAAGGTCAGCTTTCCTTAGGTTTTAGGAGGAAACTGGGGAGAGTTGTAAACAAAAGTGTATTACAGAATAAAAAAAGTTGGAGTTTGTAGTGGTTTCTGCACAGTGGTTTCTCCATTGGCTGCTGGCGATGGTTAGTGCATTATTGCTGGGGCGGGGAGGGCTCTTCCTTCCTTTCCTTACAAGCAGGAGATAAAATTGCTCTGTGAAGTCTGTCCTCCCTAGGTGAGATCAGACTTCTCTTCCTTACTCCTGCTGGTTGTGCGGGCTGCAGCAAGGGTGCGTGTGTGAGCGCCCTCCTCTCCAGGGCTTCCTGACTCCATTTTAAATGAAGTTTCCTTTATTTTCACATTTCTCCCTTGTGATCAAGGTCTTTGCTCAAAAACATCACCTTATCAAGAGTCAGGTTTTCTGCATTTAGTGGCTTTGTGCCTGGGTGCCAAAAAGGACCTTTCCTGGTTGTCCCGTCCCGTCAGAGGGAAAGTGCATAACTCGAGGAGACCATTGAGGCCACGTGTGAGTGACAAGAAGGGGTAGGAGGGAGACCTCAGCACTTCCCATCTAAAATCTCTATCTTGGGACGCTTGGGTGGCTCAGTCGGTTAAGCGTCTGCCTTTGGCTCAGGTCATGATACCAGGGTCCTGGGATCGAGTCCCACATCTGGCTCTCTCCTCAGCGGGGAGCCTGCTTCTCTCTCTGCCTCTGCTGCTCCCCCTGCTTGTGCTCTCTCCTCTCTCTCTCTCTCAAATAAATAAATAAGTAAAATCTTAAAAAAAATACAGAATTAAAAATAATATGACAAATCTAGTATGATGGTTCTAAACCAGGAGCTCAAACCTGAAGGTAACCAGCTAAATAGATCAAAAGACCAGGGGTCATTAGGTGAAATTTGTTGTAATCAAGTGCTCTTGTTCCCTGATCTTGTGTAAGTGGGTTTCTATCTCTCCAGAGGTATTTATCCAAGTGCAACGGGTGGTATTTGCTACTGCACAAATACCTCCTTGTTCAGCAAGTAGATTGTCCAAAACTCCTTTATGTTTTTTATTTTTATTTTTTAGATTTTATTTATTTATTTGGGGGGGCAGAGCAGGAGGGAGGGTCAGAGAGAAGCAGGCTCCCTGCTGAGCAGGGAGCCTGACATGTCATGGGCCTCGATCCCAGGACCCTGAGATCATGACCTGAGCTCAAAGGCAGACACTTAACCGACTGAGCCATCCAGGCACCCCTGTCTAAAACTCCTTTAGCCAACAGGTCACGTGATCATCATTGGGCTGCTCTTGCTTTGGCTGTGGAATCAGCTATCTCTCCTAATGTTAGGGAGAGATTTCTGATCATGTATTCATTAGCACTTACTCCGGCCCAAGAGGAAAAGCCTCCCTACAGAGGCAAACCAGGAGTCCTATATGCCCCCTGAAGTTCCTGGTTAAGAGAGCCGTGAAGGCCTAATGGGTCAGGCCAGCAGAGGACTCTGGTTTGTTATGAAAATTAACAATAAACAATAAACATTGACTTCCGCGCGTTGCCAACTGTTTAAGCATTCCTATGCCCATGGAAAATGCTGTCCCCTGTAAACAAAAATGAAACCGGGTGGTGCACAGGGGACTCCAGCTAAGGTCTGGTTATTGACAGATTTATTAACTGTAATTTCCTGATTGGCCTTTTCAAGCCAGGGTTTGGAGGAGTTGGGATGAAATTCTGTGACAGGCCATCCCTTCATTAAGGGGTCTTTCCTAAAAACTTTGCAAAGAGGCATAAACTTGTTTGTATTTCCCTTGGATACAAGGAGACAGATCACACTTACATAAGGAAAAGAATATGGGATTGTGCAATGGCAAAGATGGAGGAATTTAACTGAGCTAGTATGGTGACGACTGGGGAAAGGCTGAAACAAGTATGGGAACCCCCATAATAGCCTAACCCGATAGGTAACATCTGTAGGCTTGTGGTGTAATCAACAGTGGCATTTGGGACTACAAAGAAATTGGTTATAGGTAAGACCAAGGGGTCTCTGACATTGCGAACAGATCAGAGCTTCTGGTGACAGGTCCAATAGTCAGAAAGCTTTCCTCCTTGTGTGGGGGATTGGAAAATGCAATTAGGGCACTGTCTTTCCAAGAGGGTGAGGGTGTCTGGGTGGCTCAGTCGGTTGGACATCCAACTCTTGGTTTTGGCTCAGGTCATGCTCTCCAGGTCATGAGATCAAACCCTGCAGGAGTCCAGTCCTGCCGGAGGCTCTTACTTCAACCTCTCTTCTTCTTCTCCTTCTCCTTCTATTTTTTTTTTTAGAGAGAGAGAACAAGTGCATGCACACAAGCAGTGGGGGAGGGAGGAGAGAATCTCAAGCAGGCTCCACACCCAGCATGGAACCCAACTCGGGCCCCTTCATGCTCTTTCTCTCTAATAGAAATAATAATAATAATAGCCAGAGCAGCTGATAGGAGTATACTACCTAATAAATTTTGGACAGAAGACCAATTTAAAATTTTTTCCCTGCTGGGTGCCTGGGTGGCTCAGTCAGTTAAATGTCTACCTTCAGCTCAGGTCATGATCCCAGGGTCCTGGAATCGAATCCTGCATCAGGCTCCTTGCTCAGCGGGGAGTCTGCTTCTCCCTCTCCCTCTGTCTCTTCCCCTGCCCCCAGCTTGTTCTCTCCCCCCCTTCCCTCTCTCAAATAAATAAAATCTTTAGAAAATAAAAAAATAAAAAAATAAGTAAAATAAAATAAAATTAATTTCTCCCTGTTAAAAGTAGGAAGCCACATTGTTTCCATAACATTACAAAATTGTGAGCCACTCCTAAGGCATATGTGCTGGTAGCGTAAATGTCGGCATTTATGCCCTTGGCGAGCGTGCCCACCGTGTGGGGGTGTACAGCTCAGCTTGTTGGGGTGAGGTGGCCAAAGGTAAAGGTATCACTCATTCCTTCAGAGGGAGTTGCAAGTGCATATCCAGCACAACATTCACCATTTCCACCTCTTAAATAAAAACCATCCGAGAACCATGAGAAGTCAGCGTCATCCGAGGCTGTAAGTCATCGCGGAGGGAGTCAGGAGGGATCTGAGTCAGGCATGAGCAGGGAGGTGACTGCAGCAAGGCGTTCTGGGAGGAGTAGTTAGGAAGAGGATTTCGTAGGAGGAAGACGACTGGCTGGAGTGTGGTGGGTGTTCAGGAGGACCTCTACTGCACAGGGCACGGGGATGGCTACAGGGGTCCCAGGACTGTCTCCTCGCTGCCCTTAGCCGAAAGGGTGGTGGCAGGAATGGCTCTGAGGCAAGGTCCCTGGTGCCACATGGTGTGTTGTTGGCTGTAATGCCCTATGGGGTCGATGGTAATCCCGGTGTTTGGGGTGAGTAACCTCAGGGAATTCCCTACCTTTTCATATATAAATGGGAAAAAGGGAAGTTGCTAATTGGGATGGCCAAGGGCAGGGGGATTTATTAAGGTTTTTTTTTTTTTTTAAGGTTTTATTTATTTGTTTGAGAGAGAGAGAGCATGAGTGGGGGGCAGAGGGAGAAGCAGACCCCCTGCTGCACAGGGAGTCTGCTTCAGGGCTCTATTCCAGGACCCTGAGATCATGACCTGAGTGGAAGTCAGATGCGTAACCAGCTGAGCCACCCAGGAGCCCCTCATCCTGGTCCTTTTAACTAGAAGATCCGCCCAGTAATGAACACAGAGTTCAAGGCTACCCAAGTAGATTCAGTGTTTAAAGGAAGACCAGAATTTTCTTTAAAAACAATTTGGAGGAGCACCTGGGTGGCTCAGTTGGTTAAGCATCCAACTTTTGATTTTGGCTCTGGTCACGATCTCAGGGTCATGAGATCAAGCCCTGCATCGGGTTTGTGCTGAGCGTGGAGCCTGCTTAAGATTCTTTCTCTCTCTCTTAAACAAACAAACAAACAAACAATACAAACAATAATTAGGAGCCAACTATAATAATCATGCACGGGTTCGTCGGGCTTCTGGGTACAAGCCTGAATCTTAGTACGTTCAACAGGCTGTGGGAAAGCTCTAGGAATTGCCTGGTAAAGTCATTTAGCACCTGCAGGAGCTCGATCATATAGCAAGTCAGGGGATAGTACCCCATCTGTGGTTCTAGAGCTCTCTCCATGTAGCCGGCGTGCAGGAGTGCACGAGCACCTGGCTCTGGGGTCCCAAACACACCAGGCTTGGCCACTCACCGCTGACAAAATCCACAGGCAGAGAGGTGAGTGGTGGGGGCACAAGAAAGGAGTTTATTTCAGTGAGGCCGACACCGGGAGGACAGGGGACTAGCTTCTCAAAGACCATCTCCAAAATGCTGAAGATACTTCTAGGTTTATAGAAGGAGAATATGGGACGAAGGTGGGTGGGTGCGTGCAGGGGGCAGCAAAGGTCTGGTCTCGGGGGGGTCAGTCACGAGGGAGGGGTCTTGCTGGTTCAGCGCAGCCCTTGTTGCTTGAGGGGGCAGTTTTGGTTCCCCTCATGGGATGCTTTGCCAGTTGGCTCTTTTGCCTGAGTTAAGAGATAAGCTAAAAAGAAGAACTTAGTCATTTAGGAAGTACTGACTGAGACCAGGATGGAGGCCTTTGACGTCTTCTCTCACCAGGATTATCCGAGTGGCAGAGTTCATCCAGTGCTGGGATGGGCCCTCGACAGCAAGCATGTGCAATAGCGGATGTGAATCTGAGAAACCCAGTTGATAAGTTTGAATCACCATCTTAAATTACTCAGCAAATCTGAGACTCCCAAATCTCACTTTGGGAAAGTCTTTGACTATAGCTCCTAATTCACCTGTAGTCCAGGGCACCCAAGAAATCAGGGTTTGGCATTGGGATCCTCAGAGGGTCTGACTTTAATGGGACAGGTTTTAATGGTTTGGGGAAAGGAAGGGAAGGTTGTTCAGAGAGAGGATCGAATGAGGAAGTGCAGGGTATAAAGGAAGTGGGGCCCTGCGGGAGGGAAAGGGGAAGGTGGTGGTGGGCTTTGCGTAAGATGGCAGTTGTGCGCCCTGAGACCAAGAGGACAGGAGGGGAGCAAGAGGCCTCAGATTTTTGTCTTCTTCTGATTGTTTGTTGCTTGATTAATTTGGGGATCAGTATTTGATAAAGAGGTGACTTGAGAGTCCTGAATCTGTTTAGAAACTTCCAGGTACCCATTAAATTGGGCATCCCATGGAGTCTGTTTAATTTTAGAGTCAGAGCTTTCTAATTAGGTTCTGAGGAAAGTTTGGGGGGGTCGAGAGTTCCCCATAATGGCCATTGAAGTTTACTCATCTCTGGTTAAGTTGGTCCATTTAGTCAAAATGTGTTCCCACCAACAGTTCACGAGGATTCCTTTTTCTCCACATCCTCATCAACGCCTGTTATTTCTTGTCTTCTCTTTCATTTTTTTAAATTTTTTATTTATTTGAGAGAGAGAAAGAAAGAGAGCAAGCATGAGCAGGGGAAGGGGCAGAGGGAAAGGGAGAAGCAGACTCTCCACTGAGCAGGGAGCCAGATGTGGGGCTCGATCCCAGGACCCTGGGATCATGACCTGAGCCAAAGGCAGACGCTTAACTGACTGAGCCACCTCGGCGCCCCTCTTGTCTTTTTCCATACTAGCCATTCTGACAAGTGTGAGGTGATATCTCATTGTGGTTTTTAATGTAGGAAAGACGTTAGGGTTGGAAGCCAATGGCCAAGAAAGAATTCTTGAAACATCTTTGGTGCAAAAAAGTGGTTTTATTAAAGCACAGGGACAGGACCCATGGGCAGAAAGTTGCACAGGGGTCGTGAGGAGTGGCCCATTATATACTTTCAAGTTGGGAGGGGGTTTGGGAGAGCATAAGTCTAAAGAATTTTGGAAGCAAGGTTTCCAGGACCTCGAGGGGGCTAGCTGTTGTTGGGAAAACGTCATTTATTACCGTCTAATAAAACCTTAGTCCTGAGACCCTTCAGATGTATACCGGTGGGCCATATGCTTGGGGGCTGATTGCCAACATGTATCTCGGGTTTAGAGATAAAAAAAATTTCTGCAGGAATTTTTATTTAAAGTAGACTTACAGGATCCTCAGGGGAGGGGGTCAGGCTAAGGTTGCCTTTTGCCCTTAGCGAGGTGTTAGCATTGAGGCAGCTGAGTTCCTGGAGGAATGTCACTCGGCCTATTTTAAGGGCTTGTCAATGGGTCGTAAGTAGTAAGGAAATTCAATAATTTTTCTTTTGCTTCTGTTTCCCACATCAGTTTTGATTGGCATTTCCCTGATGACCGGTGATGTTGAGCATCTCTTCCTGTGTCTGTTGGCCATCTGTTTGTCCTCTTTGGAAAAATGTCTATTCAGGTCCTCTGTCCATTTTTTGATTGGATTATTGTTTTTTTGGTGTTAGATTGCATAAGTTCTTTATAAGTCAGTCAGAGAAAAATAAATACCATATGATTCCATGCATATGTGTAATTTAAGAAGCAACAAAAAAGGAACAAAAAAGACTTAACTATAGAGAACACATCGATGGTTATGGGGGGAGGTGGGGGAACAGGTGATGAGGGTGAAGGAACACTTGTGATGAGCACTGGCCACGTATGGAAGTGTTGAATCACTATGTTGAACACCTGAAACCAATATAACACTGTGTGCTACTATCCTTGAATACAAATAAATAAGTAAATAATAATGCACATGAGGAGGGACCATAGCTTTTTAAAAAATATCTTTTATTTATTCCTTTTAAAGATTTATTTATTTGAGAGAGGGAGAGAGAAGGAGAGCACGAGAAGGGGGAGGGGCAGAGGGAGAAGCAGACTCCCTCTGAGTGGGGAGCCCGAAGCGGGACTCAATCCTGGGACCCTGGGATCATGACCTGAACCAAAGGCAGACGCCTAACCGACTGACCCACCCAGGTGCCCCAGGACCATAGCTTTTTTTTTTTTTTTTTTTAAAGATTTTATTTATTCATTTGACAGAGATAAAGACAGCCAGCGAGAGAGGGACCACAGCAGGGGGAGTGGGAGAGGAAGAAGCAGGCTCCTAGCAGAGGAGCCTGATGTGGGGCTCGATCCCATAACGCCGGGATCACGCCCTGAGCCAAAGGCAGACGCTTAACCGCTGTGCCACCCAGGCGCCCCCAGGACCATAGCTTTTAAACATAAAACCAGATGGGGTCCCAGAAGGAAGACCCTCCTGAGAGAGTGTAGAGAATCAAAATCCCATTACTCAAAATCTGAGGTTCAGAAAATAAGCGAGTACTTTAAACAGATCCTGAGTAAAGTCGGGCGCTCCACCAAAGGGAGGGCTCAAAATCTGAGAGAGTCTCCAAAGGGGTGAGCACAAAGGCTTCACGAGGACACCTTGCTCAGGCCTGAGGGTCGTCGTCCCCTGGAGTCCTCTCCTTCGGATCCCACTCTGACCACCAAGTAATGTCAACTTTAAACAGAGCAAAGAGGGGCACCTGGGTGGCTCAGTCGGTTAAGCATCTGCCTTCGGCTCAGGTCATGATCCCAGGTTCCTGGGATCGAGTCCCGTATCAGGCTCTCTGCTCAGCAGGGAGCCTGCTTCTCCCTCTCCCTCTGCTGCTCCCCCTGCTTGTGCTCTCTTGCTTGCTCTCTCTCAAATAAATAAATAAAATCTTTTTAAAAAATAAACAGAACAAAGAACATCTCTAAGTAAAAAAATGAGTTTGGGGCGCCTGGGTGGCTCAGTTGGTTAAGCATCTGCCTTCGGCTCAGGTCATGATCCCAGGTTCCTGGGATCGAGTCCCGTATCAGGCTCTCTGCTCAGCAGGGAGCCTGCTTCTCCCTCTCCCTCTGCTGCTCCCCCTGCTTGTGCTCTCTTCTTGCTCTCTCTCAAATAAATAAATAAAATCTTTTTAAAAAATAAACAGAACAAAGAACATCTCCAAGTAAAAAAATGAGTTTAGGGGCGCCTGGGTGGCTCAGTTGGTTAAGCGTCTGCCTTCAGCTCAGGTCATGATCCCGGGTCCTGGGATCGAGCCCGGCACTGGGCTCCCTGCCTAGCGGGAAGCCTACTTCTCCCTCTCCCACTCCGCCTGCTTGTGTTCCCTCTCTTGCTGTCTCTCTGTCAAATAAATGAATAAAATCTTTTTAAAAAATGAGTTTATTCAGGAATCACAGAGGCATTGCAATTCAGGACAATTTGCTATGATGAATGGCAGGCAAGTCGGAAGAGACAAAGGGAAGGTCAACTTTGATTAGGTTTTAAGGGGAAGTGGGGAGGTGTTGAACACATGTTCTGTGGAGAAGAACAAGAGTTTGAGGTTGTAGTGGTTTCTCATCGGCTGCAAGTGGTGGTTGGTGCATCGTCGCTGTAGCGGGGAACGCTCTTCTTTTTCTTAAAAGCAGGAAATGAAATTCCTACATGAAAAATGTCCTCCCGTGTCATAATAATTCTTATCCTCCTCCTTCCTGCGGACTGTGCAGGCCGCAGCAAGTCATGTGTGCGTGAGAGCTGCCCTTTCAGCTCCATTTTAAATGAGGTTCCTTTTATTTATTTTCAGAAATTTCATAATCATTATGTTTCTTTGACTCCCTATCAGCAAACACTGTTGGAAGTACAACGCCCAGAAAACCTGTCTTATCTGTCAGCGCGAGAAAAATTAAGGACAATGCAGCTGATTGGCATAATTTAATCCTGAAATGGGAAACCCTCAACGACACAGGTTTTGCTACTGCGAATAGTATTGCCAACCTGAAAATCAGGTTATGGTAAGTACGTATAGAGTTCCTCGTGCTCTAAGCCCTGCACCCGCAGTGATCAGGCGTAAGCCTCCTGGGGGTCTTAGCGTGGAAATGGTAGTCTTTATCCTCATGCGTAAATTACATTATATTGAGAAGAAGAGCAAGTGGTAAAATGATGTGTACAAGTATAAACTGTATATGTCCATTTTAAATACAAAATTATGCTACCTATTGTTCATGGTTATGTCTGTATATAGAATTAGAAAAATGGACTGGAAGGACACGGGCCCAGTCGTAAAGCTTGCACCTTTAGGATGGGTACAGTAGGACTTCGATTTCACAACGTTGTACTTTGTTTCTGTGCTGTTGGCATTGATAGAGCTTTTTCTTTAGTCTCCCTCCGTGTTCCTGGCCTACAGCTCCTAAACCCTTCTGACTTCCCAATGGATAAGAGCACGAGGAGCGTCCTCTGCTCTGATATTTGGTCTTTTGTCCCCAGAATGATCTAGGTGAACGGAGGGTCCTGTTATTCATACCATGTCCCTTCCAGCCACCCCTGAGTTCATGCTAAGGAGGTGACTTCTGGAAAGCCCCATGGGAACCAAGCAGGGGATTAGAGACCGTGCACTTTCAGCTCCCCCCCTCACCCCACCTCTCAGGGAGGGGAGAGGGGCTGGAGGTTGAATCAGTCACCAATGGCCAATGACTTAATCAATCATACCTACATAATGAAGCCTCTATAAAAACCCAAAAGGATGGGGTTTGGAGAGCTTCTGGTTTGGTGAACAATAACACCTCTCCCTGCTGGAAGTGTGGCCCCAAACTGCACAGGGACCCAATCCCCTGTGCTCAGGACCCTTCCACACCTTGCCCTACGTACCTCTTCATCTGGCTGTTCCTTCGTATCCTTTCATATCCTTTCTAATAAACCAGCGATCTGGTAAGTTAACCATTTTCCTCAGTTCTGCGAGCTGCTCCAGCAAATCCTTCAAATCCAGGAGGGCAGCTCGTGGGAACCTCTTATTCACAGCCCGTTGGTCAGAAGCACAGCCAACACCTTGGACTTGCAGGTAGTGTCTGGAGTTGAGCGGGGCAGTCCTGTGGGGCCGAACATTGACCTGTGGGATCGGAGGCTGTCTCTGGTAGGTAGTGTCTGCGTGGAGTTGACGTGTGGGACACCCTGCTGCTGGCCACACTGTGAGATTTGCTTGGTGTGGAGAAACCCACTTCCTACCTTTGGTGACCGGGTGTCTGAAGTAAGGTGGGGGATGGAGAGTATTTTTCCTTAGCAATTTCTTTTTTTAAGGTGTTTTAATTATTTATTTATTTGAAAGAGAGAGAGAGAGAGCACAAGCTGGGGGAGGGATTGAGAGAGGGAGAAGCAGACTCCCTGCTGAGCTGGGAGCCCGACGTGGGGCTCAATCCCAGGACCCCAGGGTTATGACCTGAGCCAAAAGCAGATGCTTAACTGACTGAGCCACCCAGGTACCCCCCCGCCCCCTACCCTTAGCAATTTCTTTAAAAAAGACAAAGGAGTCCTGAGAAAACCTGTTAGCGGTTGCCAATTCTGATTGGAAGGTTCGCTTCATTATTCTTCACACTTTCCTGTAGGTATAGTTTCTTATTCTCAAAGTTACCATTCTGTGTTCCTATGTCATTGTCCATAAGCCAGAGTCGAGAGTGTCCACTGCTGCCTCCGGTTCTGGCCTGTTCCCGCCGCACATCACGTGCCACTGGCCCTCTGCTGCCTCTCCCTGCCGAGGCCCGTTCAGCAAGAGACAGTTCTTCGCCTGCCTGCATAAGGAGCTCTCTGATACTGTCTGTTCTCTTTTTATGTTCAGTTTTTCCCTAACATGTGACCACGCTAGATTAATTTCATGCCCCACAGGCCACAGGCTTTGCTTACCGCACAATTCCCGGACGGTGAACTCTGGGGAAATGGTCACGTCTCGTTCATCTTTGTATGCCCAGCACGGAGCCCCAGACCAAGGACGCTACGGGGCTGCCTCCAGCTGACCCCCTCTGGTGCAGAGCTGGTGGACGTGTTCATTGTGCTTGTAAATAATAAGCAATCATATGTTACAACTACACGAAGTAACACCTGGGCCAAATGCCTGACACCGTTGTGTGGAAATTGCTCTTTCTAGGGTCTTCCATAATGAACTTTGTTCCCACTCTTTTCCATTTTGTCCAGCAGTGAAGATGAGACAGAGTTACAGGGCAGCAGCCCAGCTTCCAGGGAAGGTGCAGACAAGACGCTTCCAGAATATAGCAAGGAGCTAGAGATGCTGTGCGAGGAGCTGCAGACCACCTTCGATGCTTTGGTGAGATCCGGAGCCCCTGGCCACCTGTGCTCGCAGTCACTGAACCCCGGGGATGTACTTGGGACTTTCTCGGCACTCAGCAGGTGTCGACACTGTGGGAGACACTCTCCCCCAGACACTTGCCTTTTCCTCCTCAGCCTCCTCCACTTGCCCCCTAAATCTCGATGCTCCCCAGGATGCTGTCCTAGACCTTTGTTCTTTCTGCCCCCTGTGATGTCTGGGTCCATCTCACCCCCTCTGAGGGCTCCACGTAGTAAATATTTTGGGCTTTGTGGCACCTACCGTGCCTTGTCACCATGCGGCTCCACCGTGTAGCAAGCCAGCGATGATACAGAAGTGAATGGCATCATCGCTGGGGTGCAGGAGTGGACGAGCACCTGGCTCTGGGGTCCCAAACACACCAGGCCAAGGCCGCTCACCACTGACAAAATCCACAGGCAGAGAGGTGAGTGGTGGGGACACGAGAAAGGAGTTTATTTCAGTGAGGCTGACATTGGGAGGACAGTGGACTAGCGTCTCAAAGACCATATCCAAAGTGCTGGAAAGATGTGCAGGTTTACGTAAGGAGAATGTGGGATGAATCTTGGTGGGTACGTGCAGGTGGGCGGTAAAAGGTCGATCGTGGTCGTCGGGGGAGTCACGCAGGGTCTTGCTGGCCCCGGGGCAGTTGTCGTTGCTTGAGGGGGTAGTTCTGGTTCCTGTCACGGGATGTCCAAATGGATGTAGTTCAGGTTTCTGTCAGCGTGGCTGTGTTCCAATAAAACTTTATTTATGGACACTGAAATTTTAATATCATGTAATTTTCATGTGCTGTAGAATATTCTTTTTACATTTTCTTTGAACCATTTCAGAAGGTGAAACCTAGTCTGAGCTGCTGGACCATACCAACATAGCGTGTGGGCTGGATTTGGCCTGTGGGCCCTGGTCTAGCACACGAGAGATGTTCTCAATGTCTAATGAACTAATGACCTGGTTGCAGTACTCACTGCACCTGCCACCAAACATAGACTTAGCTCCTCATCTCTTTGCTGGGCACATACTCGAACTTGGGTAGCTAAAACTTACCCATGAACATAGAAAATCTTTACCTTTTAACCTTTTCTGATGGAAATGTTTCTGATATTTAATATGATTTCTTGTCTGTTAAACAGACTATGTGAGGTGTAATTGTATTTCTTCAAGATACCACTTGTTCAAATTTAGGATTCCAGCTATGTTAAAGCTGACTATTGGTTTAAAAGAATTTTCCAGGAAAGAAACACTACCCTTTTTTTTTTTTTTAAAGTAGGCTCCATGCCCAGCGTTGAGCCCAATGCAGGGCCTGACCTCACAACCATGAGATCAAGACCTGAGCTGAGATCAAGAGTCAGATGCTTAACTGACTGAGCCACCCAGGTGCCCCAACCTACCCTTTACAACATCACATTAACTGTAAGATGCATTGTGGTTTCAGAAACACTAAAATGAGAAAATAAGTGGTTGAGGACATATTAGTAATTTGGCCTTTTCTTTATGATCGAAATCAGTACTGTCTTTGGGATATTTAGAGTGCCTATGGGGCTAAATAGCAAACAGTCTCCTCTAAATAAGCGATAAGGTTTTTGTAATCATCCTGTCTGTTTTGTGCTCTGCCTTCCCTTTGTCTTGGGGTTGTGCTGTGGTGAGAAGCATTTGCGCTCCGTGTGCTGCTCGAGCAGGTAACAAGACAGGTGTCAGCGACTTCGAGTTGACCCCCATACACAGGAAAGAAGGAGAATAAAGGGTGTGGGCCATGTGAGATCCGCTTTCTTCATTTGTCTCCACGTTCGTGACTGTGTCTCTGGCAGGCAAGGTCTGGACACGGAGCTCCTGGCCAGCAGGGAGTGGACACGGGCCAAAGAAGCGACTAAAATTGACAAATCTAAGTTATGGAAAACTGCCCAGTTGTTTTGTTTTCTTTTTCCCAAATTAACCCATTTGATCATGGCAAATATTTTTGTTTTGGGCACTTGTGTGACACAGTTGGTTAAGCAACCAACTCTTGGTTTTGGCTCAGGTCATGATCTCAGGGTCGTGAGATCAAGCCCCATGTCCAGCTCCACGCTCAGGGTGGAGTCTGCTTAAGATTCTCTATCTCCCTCTGCCTCTCCCCCATGTGCGTTCTCTCCCTCCCTCTCTCTCCCCCCCCAATAAATAAATAAATCTTTTAAAAATATATACTTTTGTTTGAACAAAAAAGCAGGTGCACATATTTTCCTAAAAGAAAAGAAACCGGGTGGCTGAGTTCCAGTATTAAAATAATTTGAATAGCCAGAAGCTAACACACGCAGAGCTCAGCGCACTGCTCCCCAGCCCTCGCTGCCTCGCTGTGCGTGGTTCTGACGGGCCTCCACCTCCCGTCAGGGCCTCTTCATCCTTTGCTGCCTTCCAGGGTAAAGCCTGTCACAGAATCTCAAAGCTCTGTTAGAATGAGAAACATTTTCAACACATACTCATGTGACTTTTATAAAATGTAAGAAAGTCTGAAAGGATTTTGTTTCTAAATGTCACTTGGCTCTGGGTAGCTCACACGTTCTCATTTGTAACTGTGGACGTAGGCCCATCAGGGAAAAGTTTCAGAGGGTAGGCTGACGGGGAAGAGGGGGTGTGCATTTCATTTCAGGCACGCCAGGAGTGATTGATTGGTTTTGCATGTCTGTCCTAGGTTCTCCCCATTCTTAAGTGGCAGGCTGGTACCCTGGGACTCCTTCCTCAGCCCCACTGACCTGCACTGAGGAGGGACAGCGTGGGAAGATGTTAGCAGGGAGAGTCAAAGTCCAGAAAACCCAGCCAGCAGGCTTGATGGACTGAGCAGCAGCAGAGGAAACGTGGGGCACCTGTCCTTGGTCCCTCTGACCCAGAGCACAGGCCCAGGGTGAGGTAGGCCGGGGAAAGTAGCCGCTGGATTGTAGGTGACCGTATGCTCTGGTCAGCAGAGTTCCCAAGATCTTCAGATAAAGCCTGGGCTGTGTCGATGACAGCCAACAAAATGATGGCCCCACCCATCAACACAGACAGCGTGGGGACCTGAGGGGGACAGGCCTTGTCAGAGGGAAGTAATTAGAGGAACTGGAGGTTTAGCTCAGAAAAGGGGGAACCAGTAGGCAAAACAGCCGCCATCACAGCCAAAAGGCTGTCCCAAGAACAGGAAATGGTCCACTGGTTTTCTGAGGCCTCTGAGGGGACAAGGGAGGCCGCTGGTACTGGCAGAAACTTTGGCTCCCACCAGAGAACACTGTGGCAAGTCCTGTCCGGAGCTGGAAGGAGCTCCCAGAGAGCTGGTGTGGCCCATGGCAGGAAATGTGCCCCCAAAAGGCTGGATGATTACCCGGTGGGTTTATCACAAAGATCACGGAGGAATTAACTCCTGTGGGACTGCATCGGTGTACACACGTTTCATCCATTCTTGGGGCTACCTCACGATTTGTATTAATCCCATCCTGTTATTTACTTAACATTTTTCTGTCATACAATTAAAATCACGTTATACACACATTAGCTGAATATTGCTTCCCTGCCAAAAGTCTTTGAGCCTGGGGCTGACTCCCTTTTTCCTAAGAAGGGAAGTTTCATTTCTTTCAAAGGCACGTATGAGTGGGAGGGAGAGGCACATGGGCCCGAGGCTAGTAACCCGAGTTGGAAGACAGCACGAATCGTGTGGCACAGGGTTTCTAATGCCACGGCCCAGTGGCTCTGGGAAGATGCAGGTGCCCTGGTCTCTACGGTCTCCCCAAGCCACTGTATCCTGCTCCAGTGAATTTATTCTCTGCATATTTTATGAACACTTGAGTTTTTAGGATAGTGTCTGATACACAGGAAGGTTGAGCGGGTAGCACGGAGAGTGCGCGTAAACTATCCCCAGCCTGCACCCCATTTCAGACATTACTGTCCTATGTATCACAAACACGTATGCCACGTTTGTCGTAATTTGTGGGCCAGTATTGATATGCTGCTATTGAAAGAAGGCTGTAGTCTAGTCACATTTCCTTCCTTTCTCCCTCATGCCCTCTCTCCACCCCAGACCCCACAGTGAATGTAGTCATCATGTCTGCTCAGGCTCCTCGTGGCCACCACAGCCTCACAGACATCCCTTTTTTTTTTATAACAGTGACAGTTTTGAGGATGGGTCAGGCATTTTGCAGCTGTCCCTCACTTGGGCTCTGTCTGATGACTTTCTCATGATTTGGCCGGGCTTGTGGGTTTTTCGGGGGAGGCCGCAGAGACGAGGTCTCATCACATCCTGTCAAAGGCGTGGACTGTGACCACGCCGTATCACTCTGGGTGTTGACCTTGACCACCTGGCTGGACCTGACCTTGACCTGTTGTCAGGTTTCTCTGTAAAAGGTACTCTTTTCCCGCTGTCCGCACAGCCCGTGCTGGAGGAGTGGGAAGTCCTGTCCCACCGCCTTGAGGGCGGAGTGTGTGCCGAGCTTATGTCTGTCTTCCCCCACCCGTGCGTTACTGGGCCGTGCATTGCTGGCAGCGCGGACTCCTGGCTGTGTGTTCCCCACTTCGGGTTGTATATAATCCAGTACCGCTGTATTTTGTTCCTCCAATTGTTCCTGCTTTGGCCATTATGAGCTCCGTTGGCTCCTATGTCCCTTGGACATGCTTCCATCAGTGTGAGTTTTGCTTTTGGGTTTTTTTTAACACTTCCTTACTTTCTAGCATTACAAGATGTTCTAGGCCCATCCTGTGTATTTCCTGCCTCGGATCAGCCATTTCTCCAAGGAGCCTTGGTTACTCTTACTGGAGGATGGTTTTAGAAACCAAGATCTGGGTGCCAGCCGTCAGGCACTGAAATCCTCTGCTCCAAAGAATTTATTCTTTGTTGAAGTGGTTTGGAAACAAGTTCTCATTCTATGTTCAAAACCAAAAGTTGATGTTATAAGGCTTTTCATATTATCATTTTCTTGTTTTCCAGCTTTTAGAGAGAATGGTTTCCCAGACTTGGCTTTAAGTGTCTCTAATGAACTTGACCTTGGCAGGGGGCTTTGGGGCACCTCTTTCCCCAACCTGGATGAACATTTTGCAGTTTGGTCTGGGGAGGAGGCATACTGAGGGTGAGCTGGGAGTGTGGGCCGCCATTCATCCCCTGTGGGTTCAGGGCTGCCCACTGGGCATAACCTTGGGCTCTGCTGATGAGGAAGTTGTACTTGGCACCGCAGGCCTGTGTCAGGCCTCCAGGATTTTCCTTGTTCTACTGATCATTTATAAGGTTTTCTTTGAATTAGGTGGCAGGACGCAGAGAACATGGGATGGCATGCTGAGAGACGTAGGGTCAGGAAGCATGGTGTGGGGTACTGGCTTTGACCTTCCCTAGATCAGCAGCCCTGAGAATTGGCCCGGCTGTATTACAGAAATGCTGAGTCCTACCTCTTGGGGTTGGGCCAAGTGAAACATCGAACCGAAAAAGATTGGGGAAAGGAGTGTAGTCCCTTAAAAATCAATGTTAGCTAACCTTGGTGCACACCACATCTGGCATAATTGGAAAGTGGCTGAAGGACCGAGTGTAAGGAATTCAGATTTTGACAGTTTATAGATCTCTCTTTAACCCCCGTGTGCATGGGTTAAGTATACGTAGGGGTTAGAAATGTCTTAATGGGTCTGTGCTGCTTAAATCTGAAATCTTACTTGGCCCCTTTATTTAACAAACCCTCTATAGCTCCAACTAGGTACCTCAGGAGTACTTAGTCCTTCTCACCGCCACGGAAGCACTTCGTCGGAGCGGGCCGTGCTGGCTCCTCTCCGCAGTGGGCATGGTGCCGTGTGCCCTGCAGGGTTCGCGGGCCTCCCGCAGAGCTCACCCTACCCTGAGGCGTCGTCACCTCCGTTCTCCCCACGTCCTGTGTGAAGTGTGGAGGGCTGCCTTTCATGACTACCGTTTTACAGACAAGGAAACCGAGCCTCAAGGTTTCAGCAAACTCAGAGGCAGCTAGTAAATTTTTATTAAAGTTAGCAATGAACTCATTTAATACCCTTCCTCCTCTCATTCCGTAAAAGCAGAGCCTGCCTTGCGATTGCTCCAGGTCTGTGGGGCTAAGAAATTAGTGCCTTCGGAAATCTTAGGGAAGCTGGACTCAGCAAGCTTTCTCTTTCCAGCCCTGGAAACCCAGGGGTTATTTCTGAGGTAATGCAAATGAATGAGATCGTAGCCACTGTCTGCCTCTGTCTCCCTGGAAATGCACTGCGTGTGGAGGGAACAGTGTTGGTATTGGACTTCCGGTCTCAACAGACTTCTCCCTCTTAGCTTCGAAACCCTACAGTTACTGAATCTGAGACTGGAGTGGATTTCCAATAAGGTTCTCATATTCCCAATTAATATCTTTTTAGGCCAAAATACAGATGAAAATGGAAAAGCTGTCCTCGACCACCAAGGGGGTTTGTGAGCTAGAGAACTACCGTTGTGCGGACGGGAGGCCTCGGCCTCCCCTGTTTCACACGTGGCCCACAACCCATTTCTGTGAGTAGTTCTCTCTGCATCGATTCTCAGGAGTAGAAATTATGAGAGCATTTGCGTTCTTTAGATCTGGTAGTTGAAGAAGCTGACAGGCTTTGAAATTCAATTCGTGAGGATCCATTGGAAGGGAAGGGGATTGAGAGGCATCTTAAAATGGGCCTTTCTTCTTGGCTCTAATAATCAGCAAAGAATATTAAATGTAATTTGAGACACAGGAAGCAAGGTGCCCTTATTATCCTTTAAAACCAAGTGGTCGGGGCGCCCAGCTGGCTCAGTCCATAGAGCCAGCAGCTCTCGATCTTGGGGTCGTGAGTTTCAGCCCCACGTTGGGCATGGAGCTTACTTAATAAAAAAAATAAATTACCTTAAAAAAAAAATGGGTAGAGTGAATTCCACCTCCTCTGCAGAGGCAGAATTTTTTTTCTTTTTCAGAAAGATAGGTTTTGGTGCAGCGGGGTGGCTCAGGCGGTTAAACATCTGACTCTGATTTCAGCTCAGATCTCGATCTCAGGGTTATGAGTTCAAGCCCGGAATTGAAAAAGAAAGATAAACTGAGGTCATTTCAGCCAAGCCCTCAGAAGAAGAGTACTGGGCACATGGAATCCATTTACTTAAGTAAGTTCTACAAGATCAGGATTACCTTTTTTTTTTTTTTAAGATTTATTTATTTTAGAGAGAAAGCGAGCATGCACGTGAGAGCAGGGGGAGGAGCAGAGGGAGAGAGAGAGAAGCAAACTCCCTGCTGACTCCAGAGCCTGACATCGAGCCCCTGAGATCGTGACCTCAGCTGAAATCAAGAGTTGGATGCTTAACCGGCTGAGCCACCCGGGCGCCCCTCAGTTACCTTTAGCTCTGTTAGTTCAAAAGAAGGGCCTAGCTATTTGATGCCAATTTGAGACCTCACTTTTAAATAAGGAAGAAAAGGGTAAAGCCATTTGATGGAATGTGTTACTGGAATATTGTCGGTTTGAGGTGACTCTACTGTTTATAATCATCTCGGGACTGAAGAGTTGAGCGGAGAAGGCTGTACTTACTTATTAATTTCAAGACACTGTCATGCCGTCTAATCCGGCTGATCTGCACGAGCCAGAGTGATCCATACCACCTGGTCCTTCTTCAGCCGCGCTATGGCTGAGTCCAGTTGTCATGGAGCGCTTCAGGGTGGCGCCCCACCGCAGGCAGGAGCGGCTCTGTGAATTCGTGCTACTAAAGGGAGACGTCTGTTGCAGATGAGGTCTCCCGCAAGCTGTCCGACATGTACCGGAAGGAGCTTCTCCTGAAGCGCACGGTCACGGAGGAGCTTGCACACGCCGCAGACCGCGACCTCGCCCTGAGCTACTTGTCCATGTGGCTGCACCAGCCCTATGTGGAGACCGACAGCAAGCTGCTGCTGGAAAGTATGCTGCTCGAAACGGGGCACCGGGCATTTTGACCTCCCGGCACAGCCTCACCTGAGCCCCCAGGCTCTGGACCACTGGCTACCTCTGTGGCTCCCATGGTGGACTGTCTCATGTAAGACTCAGCGCTGCGGCGTGGCCACCCACTGACCTGAGTGTCTTCCAGACTGGATCACTTCAGCAGCTCCCCGTGGCCTCTCCAGACACCGTGCTGGTGGGAGCCGTCCGCCGCACAGCGTCACCTGCACCTGTTGTGAACCTGTCACCCCAGAGGACTTCTACATGAAATAAAGGAGTTCCTCAACAGAATGATGGAGTGATCTTGTTTTTGTAAATTAGCTGTATTTATATAACACTTATGTAGAAAACGCCTGGTTTTGTATTTTTACTTTATACCTATCTATTACTTAAATATTTATGATACCACATTAGTTTTGTAATTACAACGAATGTTTAGAATACCAGAGTTAACTGAATAATGAAGACTGGCATCATGAAAACTACCCACAAACACGGCCTGTATCTGCAGACTGAGATGTGACAGGCCACGTGATTGTTCAGGCACAAGTGCTAGATCTGACAACATTTGCAACCAAATCCTGGGGGCTCTAGCCTGCCATTTGCTTCCCAGAGACAGAAATGTAAGGAACTTCATGCTACAGCATGACTGGGACACGGGACACGGGACATCGCTTCATCTGACTGAAGCTCAGCGTCCCAGAAACAGGGGAAGAGAGAAACTATTCCAATAAAGACTGTGCGCGACAGGGATTCGGTTCGGGGGAAAGTGAGCCTACCTCGCTGTGCAGACTGACACCTCAAAAGCACCGAAAGGCAGCATTTCTTAGTATCTCCTTCCTCTGTCCCCGTGGCACTTAACTGATATCTAACTCCCGTAAAAGCTGCCCTCAGACGTGTCGCAGCCAGGAAGCCACGTGGTTAGCATGTGGCAGAAAGGGTGTTGTGCTCCAGGCCGCCCTGCCCGGCTGGCTGTTGTCATGAGCCAGAGGAGGTGGACGGGGCAGGCCCCCAGGTCCACTGGCAGTTTTATGTTTCGGGTGTACTTAAAAAATAAGTGCTCTTCAGGGCGCCCGGCTGGCTCAGTCTGTGAGTGTGACTCTTGATCTCCGGGTTTTAAGTTCAGGACCCACGTTGGGTGTAGAGCTTACTTTAAAAAAAAAAAAAGTGAACGACTTAATACCGTGAGCAGGCCTTTCTAGGACATTCCATGGGTTCTTGACGCCTCAACCCAGACACTCAAGTGGCCCAGGGGAGCTAATGGAAAGGGGTGATATTGCAAAGGACAAACAGACACAAAAGAGCTAAGTGACAAATTATCCGGTGGCATTGGTCCAGAGATCCCTCATGAAATGGAAGAGGCATCAGATTAAAGGGTGACCCCTTTGGTGGCTGAATTTGCTGAGTTCTGTGCTCACGAGGCAACAGTGAAATCTCCAGAGAGCAGACAGTCTTTTTTTTTTTTTTTTATATAATGATTTTTTATTATATTATGTTAGTCACCATACAGTACATCCCCGGTTTTCGATGTACCCCCCCTTTCTTTATCCCTTTCTTCCCCTACTGATCATTCTAGTTCTTATGTTCCATAGATGAGAGAAATCATATGATAGTTGTCTTTCTCTGCTTGACTTATTTCACTAAGCATTATCTCCTCCAGTGCCGTCCATGTTGTAGCAAATGTTGAGAACTCATTCTTTCTGATTGCTGAGTAATATTCCATTGTATATATGGACCACAACTTCTTAATCCAGTCATCTGTTGCAGGGCATCTCGGCTCCTTCCACGATTTAGCTATTGTGGACATTGCTGCTATGAACATTGGGGTGCATATGGCCCTTCTCTTCACTACGAGCAGACAGACTTCTAAACCTAGGAGACGGTTCCCACGGTTCTCCACCTTTGGGTATCTTGCCAAAATAGACAGCCAAGGAGTATGCAGAGGGCAAGTCCATAAAAACAGAACAGGACTGGGGAAGAGCTTCAGGATGAATTCACGATAAGCACATCCCATTAAAGCTAAAAGAAGAGGGGAAACAAACATTCTCCAGGAAACACAAAAGCGTATACAAAAGCATCAAAGTAGTCCCCACATACCGCCCGGCTCAGCTCTGGATAACATTTACATGTGGTAAATAACGTGACCCAAAAGTTGATCAGCCATCCGTGCTGTTCACCAGATATTCCTAGAGTCCTGCCTTTGTGGCCCATGAAAGCCTGCCCTCCTGGTTCCCTTGCTGCTGGGGCAGACCACGTGGCAGGTGCTGGCCACGGAAGGACAGCCGTCTCCTCCATTCCCTCCGTCTGGGTGGTCCCCCGGCAGGGTCTGAGACGTGGCCGCCCCGCTGGGTCCCCGGCCCAGCTGTGATGAGGCAGCACCGTCCTGCCAGCCTGTGAGGGGCGCGTTGCATGAGCAGGAGACCTGCACCTCTGTTGTTCGAAGCTGTTCTAGAGCTGTTACTCCTGCCTCTCCAGACCGACCCACAGCAGTTTTAACCGTTCTGGGAGAAGGGGTTTGGCAGAGACCACTGGCGGTCCTTCAGTGTTTCTTCTTGGCTTCGTTTGAGTTTTAGCTGGCGCATGGCTACCGGTTTAGTAGGGTTCAGAACCTTCTTTGCCGCCAGCTGTGGCCACGTGACTGAGATGTGTGGGAGAACTTTGGTTCTCCAAAGTTATGTGTGCCCGTCCTGCTCCCCACGTGAAGGCAGACGGAGTGGACACGTGAGGGTGATGAGCCTCCTAAGGCCTCTGGGAAAGCCCCCCCCCAAGGGGTGAGGAAGCCCCCTGGTCTGGGCCACCTCTGGAGCAAAGCCACTCAAGTTCCCGAGTGCCTTCCGGCTCACGTTTTCACTTGGGAGGTGCTGTCGTCTCCCTAAGTCCCCGCCAGATTCACGTGTTGAAACCCTAACCCCCGGAGGAGGTGATAAATGACAGGGTGGCCTGTGGGAGGTGCTCCGGCCATGAGGGCGCAGCCCCACGCGTGGGATCCGTGCGCCTATGAAAGAGGCTCCAGAGGCTCCCGCGCCGGCGGGGACACAGGGAGCCCTCACCCGGCCGTGCTGGCGCCACGAGCTCCAGCCTCCGGCGTCCGGCACTACTGTGCCTGAGCTTCCCGGTCTGAGCCGTTTCCTTCCAGCGGAACGGACGGACGGAGACGGAGACGAGGGAGAAACAATGCCAGCTTGCTCAAGTCGCTGACCCCGCCGCCTGTGGCGGCGGCCCGCTGATAGCCGAGCAGGGGAAGGTCGGCAGGAGTGCCTGGGAGGCGGTGATGGGGGGGGCACGGGTGCCTCCAGCGTCCGCGAGCCAGCGCGTGATGCCTAAGCCTAGAACATCGAGACGCGACGGTACGAGCCTGCTGCCTGACGACCTCGACTGAAATGCCAAAGAGCCAGCGACCAGAGCTGGAGGCGGCCACCGCGGGAGGAGGTTGGAGGAAAACGGCGAGACGACGATGTGCTGTGATGGAGGCGTCAGCTCACACGACGCCCGCGAGCCTGGCGCCGCGGGTCCGAGCAGCAAATCGACACGGAGAGAACAGGAAGGGGAGGGGCTGCTTTCTCTTTAAAAAATAAGTCTCAGAGAACTGGCACTTTAAACTCCATGCATGTATAATTTTGTTAGAAACAAAAAACAAATGGCAGAAAAGCAAGCAAGCCGCCAAGCGAACGCAACCCCAAGGCGGTTCTCTCCGGGAGGAACCACAGCTCCCGCGGTCGGAGTCCGCAGCACAGCCGCACGCTCAGCGACGAGCAGTGGTCATCCCTCACCTGGAGCGTTAAATCCTGACTTCATACCAACCTGTGATACAGGGACGCTCGTTGGGGGAGCCGGGAGGCGTGCAAGCCGTGTCCCGGGTCTCACGGTGCCATCGGACACGAATAAATCGAGAAAGCTGTGAGACGGCCATAACTTGGGACACACGGAGGTTAAATCACCAAGAGGGAGAAAGTGCTCGCCTTGGCCGAGGGGCTGAGGGGCAGAGGGCTGAGGTCGGGCCACCTGTGCTTGGCACAGGCCTTCCGGTGGCTTTTGGCATTTCAAACTATGTGCTTATTATTCCCTAGATGAAAATAGACATTATTCTTTAAAATGTAGGCCTCAGAGGACATTAAAAACAGGCTCCCCCTTGGCCTTGCTTCTGGTTCAGCGCTCCCCACTTCCGTGACCACTGGGGAGGCCAACGTGGATGAGCCTGACTGGGGTGGGGGGTATGAGGTGGGGGCCGCAGCTGCAGGGCCCTAGTGCTTTCCAGAAAACATAGAAAAAAAAGGGACTTTCTTTCGTTGTATTTAGTAATGGCAATAGTTGGACGTGGTGACAGGGAAGATGACGAATGCTGAAAACCTATGTCCTCACTGGGGTCCACACCAGCCACCCCCTGGGAGTCACTTGGGTGGTGTGTCCCTGGGTGTGTGATCTGATGCCTCTTCACTCCTGCCCCTAATCTGTGTATCTCAAATTATAAGCACCATGTATACAAGGAAAACTCTTCACAAGAAAAGAAAATTTCTGTTTGCTTTCTAGATCATACGGTGTGTCTGCTAACGCAGCAGTGCGGGGTAGAAGCTGTGCTATCCATCCGTCTGGAGACCCTGTGAATGCTGCCCTGGCCGGAGCAGCACGAGCGCCCAGAGCGGAGGCCTGTCCGTCAGTCCTGGCGGCTACTGTGCCTCCACGAGCACGGGTCAAATTCACACGCGCTCCAGCTCTGCCCCGTGGAACGAGGTCTCTTACTCCACCAAAGTCCCCATCCGTTTAGAGTAGCACACCCACCACGGTGAAATTAGCTGTGTTGGGGTGTTCAGGAATGTCCTATGAATAGAAAATAAATCCATATTTAAAGGGCCTGGGTCCAGATCACGGACCAGGGGTCCAGATGTGACTCAGTTTGTTGTGTTAATTGCCTGATGAGGGTCATGAACGATCCTCGGGCAGGAGGCTCCGTCCTCAGTCCAGGATCCCAGGACAGGACTCACTCTAGGCTCCTGAGAAGTGTCCCCAAATCCACAGCAGGTCCCGCCACCTCACCTGTGAGCCCGACTCATGGGCAACTGCAGCTGGCTCACTGCTGGCCACTGTGTCCTAGGCCACCGCCCTTCTGTTCTGTGGATCCAGCTTTGAGATCAAGCGAGAGGACAGGAAAATGCCCGAGACTAAAGTCCGCTCCTCCACAGCAGGCCCCAGAAGGAGCACGGCACCAGGGTGGGGTGCAGCCGAGATCCCCAGCCCTGCCTGCTCGGGGTTTCTCACAGTCTCCGCAAGTGGGGGCACAGGACACCTGGGCTATCTGAAGGTGGACAAAGGACCTTCCCTGTCCCTCCCCGTAACAAAGCCAAGGAGAACGTTCAACAGAGGAGAGACGTCAACAGATGCCTTTGCAGGCACAAGAGGACCAGGGCTCTGAGCTCCGTGGCATCTCGCAGCAGACCTCGTAGGCCCCACTGCCCGCATCCGTGACATACGAGCAGAAACGACTTTCTTTCCTACCTCCCAGCGCTGCCCAGAATGGCCCACTTGGTTATTTCCTAAAGCCAGATATGGTGGGAAGGCAGCAGATCACCCAGGATGGAAGGGGACACTGTTTCGGGGGAGCAGGGCCGACAAGGAAGAGAGTGGTGGCTTTAACTGTGGCAGTCATCAGGGGCCTCTAGGGACTAGCTCCTCAGAGGCATCCAGTGCCGGGCAGCCACTCCGCCATCGGTAGGAAGGCAACAAGATGCAGAAGAAGGGAGACAGTCAAGTAGAAAGACATCCTTTATAAATAAGACATTTGTTTGTATCAGTATTCACAATAGAAAAATATACATTACTTCAAATAGACCTTCTCTGGATAAAACACCCGCACGTCCAGGACTGTGGTCTGACTTCACCGTGTGGCCTCTGCCTCTGTGCTTTCTGGGGGAGCCCCTTCCCGGGGGCCCGTGTGAAGGGCAGGCCCCTCCGCACCAGTCACCAGGATGAGGTCCTCCTCCCCAGTCACTAGGGAACCTGGATGGGACAAGATCAGCCCATCGGAGGTCTGAATGAATAGCGGTTCTTGTCCCTGAGACAACAACTCATGGCACCCATTGGTAATTTCAAAAGCCAAGGCTTCACCAACAGCAACAATACTCTCCAGTCCTCGCTGGTCAGCACGGGCCGCGGGCCTGCAGGAGAAGTGGTCCGAGTCCCCCACATGGCTTCCCTGGCCCCCATCAGTGGACAGCGACCCTGCCTGGTCCGGCCCCAGCTCCCGCGCGGTCCTGTGGGCACAGTCAGCTGGCACCGTGTCCACAGACAAAACCTTCGCCAGTGGACGGCCGGCAACCTCTGTAAGCAGGACATGGCTGGGGCTGGACCGCTGGCCCTTCTGGTGGGAGTCCCACATCTCGAGGTTTCCAGACCCAGAAGGCGGCAGGGATTCCACTCCTGCAGTGGATGTCAGGGTGCTGCAGAGACCCTGGCTCCTCCGGCTGTCCCCAGCATTCCAGGCTACAGAACGTTCCTGAGCATTCTCTTCAGCGAATGCTGCCACCTGTCCCTGCGTCTGCATCCCGGGCTCTCCTAACCGAGGACAAAGACTCGGCCCACTGATGTGCTGACACGAGAGAGCAGGAGCTGCAGACCCACTCCTGGCCTCTAAGTCCGCAAATGCTTTAAGCTGCTGGCCTGCATGCAACACGCTTCTGTCACTACCAGAAACCGGCATCGTGTGGCTTTCTTCAGAGTGGTGAGCGATGTTCCCGCTGACATGAGGGGCACAACCTAAACAGTTCAGAAAAACAGGAACGCGTATGTGGACTGTGGTACGGCCTGTTCACCGCACTCTTGATCCCAAACAAGCCAGTCCAAATTAATTTTCTGGCAAAACGAGTGGAAACCTAAACTCCTTGCTCCTTGGGACTGGCAGCTGCCAAGTACGGAGGAAGCTGAGAGCCAACACAGATTCATCAGGTGAGGGGGGGCTGGGTGCCGAGCAGGGGCCGGGTTCCCCCCACTGAATCGACCTGCCCTCCCCTGCCACAGAATTCCGTAGGAAGTTCGAAAACGGAGAATGCCTCTTTAAACTGGAGACCTTAGGATCAAGCGGGTATCAGGCGGTTTTGGAAAGCGGTATAATCACTCAGGATAGCCGTATGTTCAGTGTCTAGTTGATCGATTCTGGTGAGAGCAGAATAAAAACCAGAGTGGGTCTTGCTCCAGTGTTAAATCTCACGTGCGCTTAGAGCCAAGTCTCAGGAAAGCCAAGCCACAGCCGTGGCGCGTCCTCGGGACCCTCCTGAGAGCGAGCCACTCACCAGCACGCGGTGGCTCTTCATTTCGGTAAGGGATTCGAGAAAGCTTCCCAGACCTCAAGCCTCATGGGGAACGAGAGGGAACCACAGAACATGGGCAGGTTGGGAAAGAACTCTCGAGAAACCAGGTTCTCTTAGATCTGGCCCCAGGGGCACTCACGAGTGGCAAGCAGGCCTCTGAGCCGCGGGGCGCGCGCTTACCCTCACCGGCAGCGGGGGCGCACGAGGAGGAGGGCTTCTGCAGGCCTCCACGGTCAGGAGAAGGCTCAGGGGCATCCCGGGGCGGAGCTTCTCTTCTGGTCCTCTTCACCCAGGCCAGTCCCTCCTCTGCAGGCTATGAAGAGGAGACCCAATCAGCCAAGACTAGGAAGGAGCAGGCAAGCTCGTGCCTCTCCTTTCTGGAGAACAGCATCGTGGGCTGAAGTCAAAGCACGGAGGCTCGGCGGCGCGCACTCACCCGGCGCCCCGTTCAACGCGTGCCCACCTCGTTTCCCCGCTTCTGCTGGCCAGCTTCCTGCAGCCCGGCCTGGCCCGGCCCCCCGCTGGCGTGCTCGGCTGGGACGCACTCCGGGAGTTCCTGCTTCCTCAGGAATTCTGTGATTCCCAAAGACTCGGCCACCTGTGGAGGAAGGGCGCACAGGGAGGCAGCACATCACCAGCTGAGTTCCAGGACCGGGGGAGCCTGGGAAGCCCCGCTGGGCAGCGAGGCGCCCTAAACACTGACAGACACGAAGATGCACATGAGGTTCGCCGGAACAGCTGAGGAGAGAATGGGTCCTTACTGTGTTAGCGCAGCGTAGACGCGGACACCAAGAAGTTTCTTTTTTTTTAATTCACTACACTCTCCTCAGCGTCAGTCAGACACCAGAGTGAGTTCTCTCCCAGGATCCCTCCTGTTCTGAATGCTCACTGGTACCTTCAGAAAAAGAATCCTATCCATTCCAGGAGGAGGTCTCCTTTTCCAGGCAGTGCAAAGGGTGAGGGTGTGGGGCCTGAGCGCCGAGCTGGGCCCCGGCTTCTCTGCTCCCGGCTAAGGGGACCTTCCTGATCCCGTCACGGGGACTGCAGCTGCCCCGGGGGGAATTTGAGAAGATCAGATAAAGGTTACAAGTGACAGCTGTCACTACTTATGCAGGGACATAGGAAGGGAACACCACGGAGCAGGAGGGGAAAGGGCAGGGAAGGAGGGGCAGCAGATCAAGGTCCAAGTAGAAGACAGCCCCTCAAGTTCAGTGCCTCCCAACCTGCCTGTGTCCCCTGCGAGCTGAGCCTCAGCCCGTGCTCCTAGGAGGCTGTGGCTCAGCCTGAACTGCCTGCAAAGATGGGTCCCCATGGGCGTGCACAGCGGTGCGTGTCCAGTCTGCCTTGTGACAGGATGACACCCACACCTGTTGAGCTCACAGTTTAAAAAACATGTAAGTTGGGGAGCCTGGGTGGCTCAGTCGGTTGAGCGTCTGACTCTTGATTTTGGCTCAGGTCATGATCTCGGGGTCCTGGGATCAAGTCCCATGTTGGGCTCCCTGCTCAGCAGGGAATCTGCTTCTCCCCCTCACTCTCCCTCTTCCCCTCAAATAAATAAATAAAACCTTAAAAAGAAAAAAAAAAAACCAATTATATTTCTATAATATGTAATTCAAGAAGATAAAATACAAAAGCTTATTAGGTAACGTTAAATATTGAACTTGTGTAAAACTAATGACCAAACCCCCCCCAAAAAAAACCCAAAACCCAAAAAACCCATGGGCTGTGTTCACAGCCTGGTTCAAGACTGCTTGCTTCGGAAGTAAGGTACTCTCTGCGACGCTAACACTGGGACAGGCGGCAGACCCGTCACCAGGTTAACGGACCCTCAAACAGCAGTTAAAGGCATCATGGCCAAAGTATTCCTCATGGTTGTGAACGAGGACAGTGGCTGCTCCACTTTGACCTCAAACTTGCTAGTTGGGTTCTTCTTTCCAGCTGTCTCTTGGCTCAGACAGAAGACCCTGAGGGTAAAGCATCCTGTGAGGACAACAGAAACTACCCCCTCAAGCAACAAGGGCTGCCCTGAGCTAGCAAAACCCCTCACGACTGAGCCCAGGACAACGAGACCGGATCTTCGCTGCTCACCGCACGCACCCACCCACCTTCGTCGCACATTCTCCTTACGTAAACCTGCACATCTTTCCAGCACTTGGGAGACGGTCTTTGAGAAGCTAGTCCACTGTCCTCCCAATGTCGGCCTCACTGAAACAACCTCCTTTCTCGTGTCCCCACCACTCGTCTCTCTGCCTGAGGATTTTGTCAGCAGTGAGTGGTCGAGCCTGGTGTGTTTGGGACCCTGGCATGCCGGCTACAGTTGTACAAGTATGTTTTTTAATAAACAGGCGTTATTTAAAGCCATGGCATCACTCAGCGCTCCATTTCAAGGTGAGGCTGGAGGGCTGGGGGCGAGGGGGCCTGCCGGCGGGGACCCCTGAATGACAAGACCACACAGGGCACGCTGTATCCAGCAAAGGGTTTTATCCAAAACAAGTAAGACCACATCAGTTCAAAACGTATTTTTATCCAGAACCCAACATAGCCACAGGAAATGGATGATGACAATGACAGTGAAAGGAAGATTGTGTCAGAACCACCAGTCAGCGTCTGCGAACCCGGTCACCCTCCCCAGCCCACGGTGGGCAGAAACCACACACCTACCAACTGCGCTGTTCCCTGATGTCAGCAGTGAGAGAGAAAACAACGGTGCTTTCAGGTTGCTGTCAGCCTCTCTGCTTCCTGAGGTTCCCCAAACAAACGCCATTTGCTTTTATACTTTAAAAAATGTCACGTGATGGGAAAAAGAGCTGAAAAGAAGTTGACTTTGAAGATGTCACTACTAAAAACGTGCTCCTCTAGGGGCCCCTGGCTGGCTCGGCGGGTGGAGCGCGCGACTCCCGATCTCGGGGTTGTGAGGTCGAGCCCCACGCTGGGTGTAGAGATTGCTTTAAGAAATAATTAAAAATAAAAACATTCTTCTCTTTAAATGGAAATCCTTCTTTTGGCAAATCTAAAAGCAAAACTTTTTCCTATGTGAGACTGTTACCTTATTGTTGCTTATTTCCAGAGGCTCCTGGGAACGTAGACCAGAACCACTGAGGTAATCCTGACACATTTTCTTAACCATTTTATGCAACTCTTCAAATTCCTTATACACAGCCGGGAACAAAGGTTTTGCTAGATGACCTGTTTCAACCTTCATGAAGATAAAGATGACAAGAAAGAGTTAAACCAGAGGCCATGAAATGGCAAATACAGAAAGAAGCTTCGAGGTGGGAAGGATACAAGCTCTGCAAGCTGTCGGCAGCCCATCATGTCCTCCACTCCCCGGTCGCAGCCCAAGTGTGCCCAGCACTGTGCTCAGCAGGGACACCAGGATGGGCCAGAGCTCCAGCGGGGGGGGGGGGGGGAGTCCTGGGGACAGGCCTGCAGGCAGGAGGAGCGCCAGGCCCTCACTCCTCTGGGCAGCTCTGCTGGCGCCTCCCGCGTCGCCAGAGCAGGCTCACCAGGGAGGAGAGCCTCGTGGGCCAGGGCGGCGAGGGCTGGGAAAAAGGTGACAAGGGCCCTGGGCTGGCCATGGTTTGCCGCCACCACTTTCTTGCCTCCAACACCAAGTTAAAACAGGCAGGGGAGGCACTGGCCCCGACGCCGGGTGTTGGTGGGGCCAGCAGGCTCGCTTCGGCTCTGTCCTGAGGGAGGGAAATGATGCCAAACGGCCTGGCTTCTTCCAAAATAAATGTGAAAGGTGTCTTTCTAAATAACTTCAAATGACCCCTCCATCACTTAGAATGGCTAAGACGACTCACCTTTGTCAGAAGAAACTCGTACACGGTCACGACCTGAGCCAGCCGAGGCAGCGCCAACTCCACCAGAGCGTCTCGGTCACACTGGTGCAGAAACTACCAGAAGAAAGCATTTGACAGCCCTGAAGGCCCCAAAAGAATCTCCCAGTAACCAACAAGTTGGTACAACAAAGAACATAAAAGTTCCCCCAAATCTCAGGGATGAAGCAACTCTCAACAATAAACATTCTGTGTGTTAAATATCTCACTTGCACATCCACGAACGGAGTCTACGATCGACTCTGGAGTCAAAAGTCTGACTCCCCCGTGACAGCACTGAGCATGTAGTGGGAACCGGGCCCCGGGTCAGGAAATGTGTTCCCTACTCTCCAGGGACACTAATTAGTGCCAGAGATGAGAAAGCAAACAAGTCCCGGGCAGCCTGCAGTCTGGAGACCACCACCAAAGGACAGGCCAGGGAAGGGGAGGACCCAGGTGAATGCAGGGGTGGCTCGGTGGGGGGTGGGGAGAGAGATGCGGATGCAGGGAGGGCAAGGTCCTCAGGATAGGGGAGGAGTCAGGGAAGGGGGAAGGGGAGTCAGGAGTGACTGTGGGTTCCCAGCTCGAGCCCAGGCAGACCCTGGACAAGTTAGGGGTGGGAAGTGGAAGGTGGAGAGGTGTGCAGGACGCCCAGGTGGGGACGTCTGAAGTCAGAGCTCTGGGGTCAGGAAAGATTTGAATCGGGTGAACCGGCAGTACGTGTGTGTCAGCAGAGGGCCGGTGGCTTGGGAAACCAGGGCGATGGAGGAGGGCGCCCAGGGAGGCAATGGCATCGGAGGGAGCAGTCTCAGAGACAAGCAAGTGTTCAGGGGCTCGGGAGCTCACGAACCTCGCGGATCCTCATTTATTAAGCAGAGATAATGAAGGAAACCTGGAACTTAGTGCAGAGGCTGGTTAGGGTGGCCGCGTCGGCATGCACCGGGCACTCGGTAGATGGTGGTATTTTGAATGTTAATGGATGAATCAAGGACTAACTTACCTCCTACTCTAAAAAATTAGTCATCCAGGATTATTTAACCAGCCCGCCAAGAGAAAAGTGAATTCGCCAGGGTTTAAATTTCCCGCCAGAGCATGCAAGCTCATGAAGTTTTCTAGGAAACCCGCTTCCTCTCTGAAAACCTCTCGTTTCCCCTTGTGGGTGAGTTTGGAGGCCCTGGTTCCCTGATGGGCATCCTGAGACCCGCTATCTCACTAACTTGCTACCTCTCTCTGCTACCCTTCATTTCTTTTCTTTTCTTAATTTAAATTCAATTAATTTACACATTTAAATTCATTTATCAACAAATTTTTTTACCTTGAAAATCAGCTGTACGTCACTTCTTTTCCTTAAGATACTCACCTGGCCATTACCAGGCGGCTAAATACATCCTCACCAGAGGCAATCTGGATGAATTTAGGGTTCTACTTTTCTAAATCTACTCTATTAAATTCACTAAGCCTACTCTCAAGGGAATGGGATGGAGATTCCAGGGTTCAAAACCTGAAACGTGTTTCTATGCCTTAAAACTTTTCACAGGAAAACAGAAACCATTTGTTGTTTTCTAAACTGCTTCTGTGAAAATATGGGTTATAATCATTCCAAGACTTACAAAGGCAAGCAGCTCTTATATACCTCAAGCCCTCTCGTCATTTCAGACAGGGAAAGCTCAGAAATACTGCAGCTAATACCATGCTTGAATTCATTACACACTTCATCTGATCACATTTCAGGTGAGCTGCTTAGTTGATCTGGGTATTTGACTTTTAATTCAGAAACCTAATAGTGAATTGTCGCACACCATGCCAAAGACACAGGCTTCAAGAACAGGGTCTCAGGGCCACGCACCTCCTTGAGCCTGGCTCTGGCCCTCGGAGCGCTCTGTGTGCCTCCCGCACGGGCACCCCCGGGTGGGTGAGCTGCTCCGCTCTGCCTGATGACGGCTGTGCTGGCCTCCGCAGGGGCTGTGGACGAGTCACTTCTTCTGGGGCCCGCGTGTCCCTCTGATCCCAAAAGGGCTGAATAACTTCCGTTTTCTGGTTCAGACACCAAGGCCTCTTCCGCTTCTACAGACTGGCTATTCTAGATAGCGTTGCGCACCCAAAATGAAAATATGATAAAGTTGTACACGCCATAGTGATGAACTTAGCGCAAAAAAAATGTCAAGTCAAAAGCAAGGGACCTGCTAAATTATTTCTTCTTTGCATTTTCAAGACACATTAACTATAATCAATGCATCTTTAACTTTCCCAACAAAGTTCCCCTTTAAGAGACCCGGTGAGTATCTGTGAGCCAGGAAGACTGGGCTGACAAACCATAACCCTGGGTGTTGCCCAAAATGAAACAAGGAACTTCTCTCACATCACTGTCATCTTACAAATTAAACTGAAATTTGGTCACTCAAAACTTACCCATGACTTTAAAAAATCATTTCTTATTGCATATATATTTCAAACACCATAAACTTCATACTTTGAAAATACACGGTTCAGATTTTCCTACACCGAGAAGGTCGTGTAACTTTCACCACTGAAGTCAAAACATGTTTGTGTCCCCCCCAAGGACCCCTGTACCCACTGGCATCATTCATTCTTCCCTGCCCCCAGGCCCCAGGCCCCAGGAGCCAACTCTACTCTCAGTCTTCAGGGATTTGCACGGCTTTTGAAGAGTCCTGGGCTGACACTGTCTAGCTACTTCCTCGTTCCTCGCCAACTCCCCGTCTGAAAATAGGAGCAATCCACCTCCATCTCCCGGGCCTGATGGACCGTTAAACAAATACAAGGAACACACTTCACGTGGCAGCTAGCACCAGCTGTGTCCTCTCAACTCATATGGAATCTTCCCTCTAAATCTTCATTACAGTAGAGCTTCAGGAGGAATGCCAGGTCAGTCTGTGGTTTCAGGTGCCATGAGTCTGCTCCTGGGAAAGGACAGGAGAGACACAGGCCTGCACATCCCTCCCCACTCCAGCAGCTGGAGGCTCCCCTCACAGGCAATCTGGACAGCCACCACGCCCAAGGCCAGTGCCTGTATTCAGGAAGTCAAGTATCTATAAGCTGCTTCTGCTGTGCTGTAGGATTTCATTATTTTTTAAAAGATTTTATTTATTTAGGGACGCCTGAGTGGCTCAGGCAGTGAAGCGTCTGCCTTCAGCTCAGTTCATGATCCCAGAGTCCTGGGATCGAGTCCCGCATTGGGCTCCTTGCTCAGTGAGAAGCCTGCTTCTCCCTCTGCCTGCAACTCCCTCCGCTTATGCTCTCTGACAAATAAATAAATAAAATCTTAAAAAATAAAGATTTTATTTATTTATTCTAGAGATAGAGCAAGCAGGGGGAGGAGCAGAGAGCGAGAGGGACAAGCAGACTCCCTGCTGAGCAGAGCCCAAGGCAGGACTTGATCCACGACCCCTAGATCTGACCTGAGCCGAAACCAAGAGTCAGACGTTTAACTGAGCCTTAACTTAACCGAGGCGCCCCTAGGATTTCATTATTGACGGAGGTCGGAAGTGCCGGCTAGCCTCATCATCCTGAGACAGTCCTGGGCACAGCTGTTGTCCCTTGGGATTATTAATAGTGCCTTTTTCACTCTCTGAATGTCCTGCTTTGGATGATAAACTACATGTCACCCGGGTCCTACCTCAACTTAAGTAGAACGGTTTCTCAAAAGCTGGGGTTTCACCGGCCATGAGAGGTGCAGAACCTCCCCCAGCAAGGCAGCCTCGAGGGTGGGCTCTGAAGTCAGAAGACCTAAGTCTGATTCCCACCTGGCAGAGTCCTAGAAGACTGAAAACACTCCTGCCCACAGGGGCCGTGCAATAAACAGTACTGTGATTGTGTGATGACTGAAGCTGATGCTGCAGGGGAGCTAGTACTTGAACCCCAACACAGGGCTGTCCGTGGTTCGACCACCAGACTCAGGAAGGTGTCCAGGTGCCTGCTCCAGCCTCCCCCCCCCCAAGGATCTGATCTGTAAGCCAGAGTGGCTGCCAGCCTCACCCGTCCTTCAGGAACCCCTGTCCCACAGCAGGGAATGAGGCGGCTAGAGCAGACAGGCACCCCCTTTCCAACATCGTCCAAGTCACTAAAATCACACAGTCCCACTGAGCAGCCACATCGATTCCAGGGCTGGTTTCTCTAACATTTCAGAAACTGCAAGCAGAAGAGCCTGGCCAGACAGCCAGAAATAACGGCCAACATGAGTCAAAGGAAAAGGAAGAAGGGAGGTTCCAGTGACGCGGGTGAGGGTGACCAGAGGCCTGCCGTTTGTTAACGGGATCCGTCTCGTCTGTATTTCGTAAATAGCTGACCTTGTACGGGGCACACAGACGCACACCACACGCTCCGGAGTGTCGACCTGCCGTCAGTAAATTCTGACGTGGCGATGCACAGAGTGACTTCTGTGTGCCCTGTCTGATTGTGACTTTCTGAAGAGACAAACGCAAAGGCTCACCCTCCAGGAAGCGCCCCTGTGGGCCGCTGCCCCCAACTCAGACCCTTCCCAAGGCCACTGTTAGGTCAGCAGCAGCCCAGAGTGCTCCGCAGTTAGCTTTGCCCACCAGATCTAAAGAATCAGCAGCTCTGTTCCCACCAAACGCGCTCAGCGAACCCCGCGACACGCCGCACACAGGACACACACGTCCTTGCTTGTCTGGTGGCAGTGGGGACAACGGTAGGGGAGTGTCAGATGCCCGGCGCCGATGGTCTGGGCCCTACCTGAGCCTTTCCCAGACCCCCATCAGATACCAGGATGGGCAGGAAGGCCGCGGTCAGCAGACAGAAACATTACCTGCAGGCCGGCCCGTGACGACTGGGCCCCCTCCTCACTTAGAAGGGCGGGCGCGGACGGCCCCGGCGACGTCAGGCTCGCATTCCTGTCCCCTGCGCAGCCTCGAGTCACACTCCCGTTGGCCTTCTCAGACAGCAACACCTCAGGCTCCGGTGGGCCGTGGCCTGGATTCAATTTAAGATGCCGCGCCAGGCCCCCCTTTCCAATGTAGGATTTTTCACACATCTGACACTTAAAAGTCTTGGGCCTCAGGGAGCAGCTGGACAAGTCAAAGTGCACCTGCTTCTCCCTCTCCTCCTCCTCTTCTTCCACACTCAGTTCTGAATAATCATCAGAATCTGACAAGTGACCGTCAGCCAAATCCTCCATTTTTATGAATTTATAATCTTTAGCTTTATACTTGGGAGGTCGAGAAATCCGTCCAGAACGTGTTTTCACTTTTAAGGATTTTTTCAGTTTCTCAGTGTGTTTTGTGTGCAGGTTGGAAATAAATAAATTCGCTGAACTGGATGACACAGATGTTGCCTCTGGTGGGTCAGAAGCTGACAAACGGGCCAGCGCGGCACCCTGTCCATTCGGAGCCAGTGGCTGGAGGGCGGGCAGTGGACTCTGTACAAACACTTGAACGGGAGGTGAGCTGCTCAGGCAGCGTGGCTGGGGCCCGGGGCTCAGTGGGGGCTGCGCCCGGAGCCCCAGCACCCTGGAAGGCCTCGCGGGCAGCTGGCTCAGCCTGGCTGGCTTGGACTGGATGCTGGCCAGTGGGGGCACTGGCCTTTCCTGACCTTTCATTTCTCCAGATGTTACCTTGACACAAATGGCTTCCAGTTGCTTAAATACAGAAAGAGAAAAGCATTATGTTTATCAACGTTTCTACAATTTAGCTCTCATCTTAAATTATCATTGAAATTGTTCCTAAGTTATAAAATACATCTCACCTATAAAAGTCTATTTAATGGGTCCATACTGTTTACAATGGTGTTTCTCAAGCTTTCTGACCAGACCCATGTTATATTTTGTATCACACCCATATGTGCACGTGGAAACACCTGCATACACAAAGTTCACAAAACTACTATTTCTACATAAATGCCTTCTGACAGTATCTATTGCATATCATTTTTAAAAAAATACTAGTCATAATCCACTAAATTGACTTCATGACCCAATAACATATTCTTCTTTATGGTTTTACCACATTTGTATTTACTTGGAATTCCTAGTACTCTAAATTGGACTCAATTCAACACCTAGGCTCATTTTCTTGAAGAGTTTTTAATGAAATTCTAGAAACAAACAAACAAAAAACATAAAGAGCAATGTAACACAGGTTCGAACCTACTACCTGTGTCAAGGCATCAACATTACCCCTTTAAAGCCCTCTGCTCTCCTCCCAATCTGCGTGCCCTCTTCCTTCTCAAAGTTTATTGATCGTTTTCACACATTTTTTAAAAGATTTATTTATTTGAGAGAGAGAGAGGGAGCATGCAGGGAGGGGGAGAGGGAGAGCGAGAATCTCAGACTCCCCACTCAGCACAGAGCCCAACACAGGGCCCCATCCTATGAGCCCGAGATCATGACCTGAGCCAAAACCAAGAGTCAGACTTTTAACCAACTGAGCCACCCAAGCGCCCCTCTCACATATTTTTTATGTTACCTGTATAGATATCCTTAAAAATATGCAGTTCCGTGGCTGGTTTTGTTTTGAGACTGTATTTATTTATTTGACAGAGGGAGAACACAAGCAGGGTGGAGGGGCAGAGGGAGAGGAAGAAGCAGGCTCCCTGCTGAGCTAGGAGCCTGATGTGGGTCTTGATCCTAGGACCCTGGGATGATGACCTGAGCTGAAAGCTGACACTTAACTGACTGAGCCGCCCAGGCGCCCCCACAGTTCAGTTTCGACATGTTTTTAAACTTCATGTAAGTGAGTATCATCTCCTGCAACTCGGTGGGGCTTTTTCAGGTTTTTTATTCCCTATCTGGCTTGTGAAATTCATCCACATTGGGGTGTGTAGCTCTCACTTACTCTGCAGTAAGAAAACACTCTCCCGTTGATGGACAACGGGCTCCAACCTTGTGCTCCTGTGGTGTGCTCAGAACCTTCATGGACGTATGTGCATATGTGTGAATTTCTCCAGGGCACATGCCTAGGAGTGGGGTGCTTACCTTCAACAACTTCTTAACATCTAACAAAATTTTAGGGGCACCTGGGTTGCTGTCTGTTGAGCGTCTGACACGTGGTTTCAGCTCTGGTCATGATCTCAGGGTCTTGGGATCAAGCCCCACATCGGGCTCCATGCTCAGGGGGGAGTCTGCTTCAAGTCTCTCTCCCTCTCCTTCTGCCTCTTTCCCCACTGTGTGCTCTCTCTCTCCAAAATAAATGAATAAATCTTAAAAAAACATTTTAATGCACGTGCTTTTTGACACAGCAACTCCACTTCTTGGATTCCATAAGAAACAGGTACAAAGATGTAGATCCTGGAGGTTCAAGACAGCATGGTCTGTGATAGCAAAGCACCCACCAAAGGGGAGGGCTGCCATCAACGATGGTCCACAAATAGTGATTGAGCAGTGACCATGTGCCAGAGACAATGGTATAGGTGTTAGAGATACAAAGGTCATGGGCTCAGGGGAGAGGCAGCAAAACAGACAAGGCTCAGGGCTCACAGTGCAGACAGTCAGCATCTTTGTCAGGGGAGAAAGGAGAGACCAACCCCATCATCCAGAGGTTTCCCCAACCTTGGCACAACTGACACTTCGTCCCACTGATTCTTTGCTGTGGCAGCTGTCCTGTGCTCTGTAGGATGCTCACAGCACCCCTGCCTCTACCCACTAGATGCCAGTAGCAGTCCCCCAACCTGTGACAAAAATGCCTCCAGACACTGCCAAATGCCTCCATAGGGCAAAATCGCCTCCTGGTTGAGAACTGCTGACTTGGGGCCACCAACAGGCCTTCTTTGGACCTGACCCTATACCGTGTGGAGGGTCAATAAAAATGTCACACAGGGCAGAAAGACATCTGTCACTGAAATCAAGTTGGAGGCCATCTGTCTGTCTCCATGTGATACATCTACCACAAACAGCAGAGACGATTCAACGACTAGTTTATGAGGCCGTGTAACAGAGCTGGCGCCGGGGGCCCATGAGGACCAGTCCTGGGGTACTTGTGAATCCAATGACAATGATCTTTTAATAATCACACTTGTTTCACATTACTACCACTTATTCTGTCTAACCTCTTGGGATATCACCAGATAATGCCAATACACCCCCCCCCAATCCTACTGTTTTAGGGCTACCTTGATGGCAAAACTGGTCCAATTTTTAAATCTGCTGGAGACTAGTTTACCACGTGGGTGTTACACTTCATACTCTGTTACGTATTTATTTCACTCAGCAAACTTTTACTAAGTATCTCTGCGTGCCAGTGTTTACACATAAGCCAATGTGGGTGAGGAGCTGGGAGACACAGGTGAAGGGGATTAAGAGGCACACACTTGCAGCTAGAAAGTAAGTAAGTCACGGAGGCGAGAAGTACAGCATAAGGAGTACAGTGGATAATACTGTCCTACGTTGTATGGTGACAGAGAGCCACAACACTTGTTGTGGTAAGCCCTGAATGATGTACAAACTTGTGGAATTGCTACGTTGTACACCTGAAACTAATATAACATTGTATGTCAACTGTACTTCAATTAAAAAACAAAACAACAGAGAACATAAGCCAAGTGCTAGCCTCACCCCTGAGGCGGTGGGCAGCTTCCCCTGCCATGTCTCATCACTTGCAGACCTGCTGAGTCAGGGTCTCCTGCCCCACAGTCTGCACTTTCAAAAGCTCCACTGATGATTCGGAAGGCAGACTGGGCTCCCTAAGGACACAATGGCACCGCGGTGTCATACGTGTGGTTAAGAGGCAGCCTTGTGGGTGCGGTGGGGGAGGGCCTGGCTTCCCAGGGCAGGTGCCCTAAGAAGGCTGAAGAATTTTGGCCAGGTGGAAAGGTAGTCTAGGTGTAAGGAAAAATGTGTGAATGCATAGGCATGAAAAAGGGCGAGGCATGTTGGAAGAAACTGTAAATGTTTCTATGGCACAGGAACAGGGAGGGTGGGGAGGGACGTAAGCCAAAATCTGATGCACGGGAGTGCGTCCGCTTGGTCTGTGCCTTCTGAACCACACCCCCACCCCACAGAGAACACAAAGCCTGGGTTCTCTAAGGGCACAGTCCACCCCAACCCCACCACTGCCTGTCCTCTTCCGTATTTTCAACAGGGACTCACCCTTCGACAAAGTCATTTCTGATCCCCCTCCGCCAGAAGTAACTTCTCCCTTTCTCTAAGATCTCCATTTCTTTAGATCCAGCTCTTTATCTCTAGTTTCCTGACCTTGCTTAGAAGTTACCTGAGTCATGTCTTACCTCGTTGGTTAGATCATAACCTGCTTAGGTGCAAGGTACACATCTGCTTTGCTTCTGTGGCTTTCCATGGCACAGCTGGGGCTCGAAGGGTATCAGCTTACTAGGCAGTAAAATTACACTATCGTGAAGGCAGGGAGAACTCATGCCGTCCCAATTAGATCAGCTACAGGATACAACTATGCTCTTAATTCTGATGAAGTGTGCTTGCATTATGGAAAATGTCATTTTTGGACTCTTTAATTGCCATTCCAAACCCAAAAAGCTGGGGTCACATTCAACAGGTGCTAGAGTGCAGCCACACCTGGGGAGCCCTGGGCAAAGTCCCTCAACCTCCCTGAGCTTGTTCCTCATCTGTAAAATGCTGATACTAACACTTTCATGAGCCTGCTGAGATGCGGACTGGCACAGGGCCGGGCATGGAGTAGACTGCAAACAGCAGCCACCATCGCCCTCCTGACTCCAGACTCGCTGTGTGCCACCTACGCCGGAGACTTCTGTTTCTTCAGTATGAGCTAGAAGGCTCAGACAAGGAGCCATTGCTCCTCCCGCAAATAAAGGAATCAAAGCCCAAAGAGGTTGGGTTACTCAAGGTCACACCTCAAGGAAACAGTCTGGGCAGAATCATAGCTGTCTTCTCAAACTTTAGCAAGACAGCTTTCCAGTTTTGATCACCAACTGGGAACAACTCTAAGCTGCCAAAATCACTCCGTGGAAAAAAAAAACAATAAAAAAACAACGAAGACTGTTAATAACAACGACAACATCAAAGACTGTTGATTCTATTCTCCATCTATTTCTTCTAGTGGAAGAAGCATCTCTCCAGCAACTGTGCGGTGAGAAACGCCAGTGTCATTTGCAACCCCAGCTCTGAAAGGGGAATGTGGCTTTACAGATGATGTGAAAGACCTCGGGCTTCAGGAGGTTTAGGGGACCCTCTGGGCTTGGAAGACCATACTCTAGTTTCAACTTCCTTAGTAGACAAGAGCTGTGTGACCCGCGAAATAATCACACTGAGAAATGATGTTTTGTAGTATAGTGAGTGCTTTCATGTATTTGCTTCATTAAGTGTATGTCAGGCTCTGTGATGGGCACTGGGGTTAAATCCAGGCACTACCACGCAGGCTGGTAAGTCCTGCATCGACCCAGTATAATGTGCTTAACTCTGTCCCAAGTCCCTGCGTTGGCACTTGCTGCACCTTCCACCGGAAAAACTCTGCGGGTTGGTTCCATTTAATGCATTCAGGTCTCAGCTCCAGTGTCAGGCCTAAGGACTGCTCACTCTAAAGCGGCACCCTCGTCGCTTCCAGAACCTCCCTCATGTCCTTCACTGTGTTCAAGGCTGCACCTAGAGCAGGGCTTGGAACACAGCGAGTGCTCAGCAAACGCGGGATAAATGACGAAGGCCTGAGACAGGAGCCAGGCGGCACGGAGGGACCCCGAGCAGCGCTGGGAAAGCCGGAGAGCGACCCGGCCCGGGGCCCTGCAGGCTGGGCGAGGCGCGCTGGAGGAGCTGCAAACGCAGGAGAGGTGACAGGCGGGGGCGGACGCTGCCTCTCCTGCCGGCCCCCTCCAGGCCTCGGTTTCCCCATGTCCCTCCCGGCGCCTCACCTGGGGCGGCAGTAGGCGCGGCGGGAGCGGGGGCTTGGCGCGCGGGCCCCGCTGCAAGGCGGCCTGCTGCGCCGCGTCCCGCAGCCGCCGCGCCGCGTCCTGCAGCATGAACGGCGGCGGCGGCGGCTCGGCGGGCGGCTGCGCCTTCGTCACCTGCTCCAGGACCTGCCGAAGCTGCTCGGGGCCCAGCGGGGCCATGCGAGTGGCGCTGTCCCTCTGGCCGAGAGTCGCCCGGCCGCCGCCGCCGCCGTCCTCGCTGCCGTCCTCAGCCTCGGGCTCCGCGTCCGCCATGGCAGCCGACACTGGGACTCGAACCCATGCCGCCGAGCGACGGCGGCTTAATTATGCGTCACCTGGGAAAGGGGCGGGGTAGGGACTACGAGTGCCCCGCAGGCCAAGACACCTCGGAAGGCGACCGCACCTGGACGAGTGGGTCGGTGGGTGGGGTCTGAGTTGGTCCCGCCCCATTGCCTCTTGGCCAAAACCAGAATGAGTTTATTCGACTCTCACTCGTCACAGATGTATTTAATTCTCAAATATCACTCTTCCAGGAACTAGATAGGATCTCCCAGGCGAAGGTCTCCGGAGTTCCAGAGCCGCTTAGCCTAGCATCACACTATCCAGAAGTTCTCAAGGTCATGTGCATTAGAGCCACAGAAGATCCTGTCTGGTCCCACCTTAAGAGCTTCTGATTAATAGATCTGGCAGCGGACCCTAAGTGTGCTTTTATATATATATACATATATACATATATATATACATATATATATGAGTTGTTTTTTTTTTTAAGTAGGCTTCTTGTCCAACGTGGGACTTGAACTCAGGACTCTGAGATCAAGCATCACATGCTCCACCAATGGGCCAGGCACCCCCAAAGTGTGCATTTTTTAAGGGAGTAGGGGCAGAGGGAGAGGGAGAGAGAGAATCCCAAGCGGGCTTGATCCCACCACCCAGATCACCACCGGAGCGGAAATCAAGTCTGACGCCCAAGTAACTGAGCCACCTAGGTGCCCCCCAAAGTGTGCATTTTTAACGAGTGTGCACCCAACCCCAAATTGTTCCCAGGTCAACCCACTCATTCAGACTGGACACCCTTTAAGGGCCAAGATGATATTTTACTCAGTGCTCAGCTTAGGCCCCAGCCCAGAGTGCAAGATTAGGGAATGAATGATGCATGGATAAATAGGAAGGAGGAAGGAAGGAAGGGAGGAAGGAAAGGGGGAAGGAAGGAAAGGAGGAAGAAGGGAGGGAGGGAGGGAGGGAGGGAGGGAGG
>NW_024425008.1:3323625-3328662 GCF_017311325.1 Ursus maritimus | reverse complement strand
ATCACCTGCTCCAGGACCTGCCGAAGCTGCTCGGGGCCCAGCGGGGCCATGCGAGTGGCGCTGTCCCTCTGGCCGAGAGTCGCCCGGCCGCCGCCGCCGCCGTCCTCGCTGCCGTCCTCAGCCTCGGGCTCCGCGTCCGCCATGGCAGCCGACACTGGGACTCGAACCCATGCCGCCGAGCGACGGCGGCTTAATTATGCGTCACCTGGGAAAGGGGCGGGGTAGGGACTACGAGTGCCCCGCAGGCCAAGACACCTCGGAAGGCGACCGCACCTGGACGAGTGGGTCGGTGGGTGGGGTCTGAGTTGGTCCCGCCCCATTGCCTCTTGGCCAAAACCAGAATGAGTTTATTCGACTCTCACTCGTCACAGATGTATTTAATTCTCAAATATCACTCTTCCAGGAACTAGATAGGATCTCCCAGGCGAAGGTCTCCGGAGTTCCAGAGCCGCTTAGCCTAGCATCACACTATCCAGAAGTTCTCAAGGTCATGTGCATTAGAGCCACAGAAGATCCTGTCTGGTCCCACCTTAAGAGCTTCTGATTAATAGATCTGGCAGCGGACCCTAAGTGTGCTTTTATATATATATACATATATACATATATATATACATATATATATGAGTTGTTTTTTTTTTTAAGTAGGCTTCTTGTCCAACGTGGGACTTGAACTCAGGACTCTGAGATCAAGCATCACATGCTCCACCAATGGGCCAGGCACCCCCAAAGTGTGCATTTTTTAAGGGAGTAGGGGCAGAGGGAGAGGGAGAGAGAGAATCCCAAGCGGGCTTGATCCCACCACCCAGATCACCACCGGAGCGGAAATCAAGTCTGACGCCCAAGTAACTGAGCCACCTAGGTGCCCCCCAAAGTGTGCATTTTTAACGAGTGTGCACCCAACCCCAAATTGTTCCCAGGTCAACCCACTCATTCAGACTGGACACCCTTTAAGGGCCAAGATGATATTTTACTCAGTGCTCAGCTTAGGCCCCAGCCCAGAGTGCAAGATTAGGGAATGAATGATGCATGGATAAATAGGAAGGAGGAAGGAAGGAAGGGAGGAAGGAAAGGGGGAAGGAAGGAAAGGAGGAAGAAGGGAGGGAGGGAGGGAGGGAGGGAGGGAGGGAGGAAAGGAGGGAGGGAAGGTCGGAAGGAAGGTCCCCATCCCTTTCCACATTTCAGTCCCATCCATCCCAGCTCTATCACTTCCTCTTCAGCCCAACCTTTCCCAATCTCCCCTCCTCTTTACTCTCCTGGTGCTGTGTGTTCTTCCCATGGAGTCTTGCAGATGCTGGTGTGTGCTCCTTTCTTGGCTCCCCTCCCCAGAGAGGGCAGTAGGGCCATTGGTTGGCAAACAGTTATTAAGCACCTGCTGGGTGAGTCACCTTCCCTGCCTTCAGCACTGTCCTGCCCTCTGTATACAGTCTAGGCAGGAAAAGGAGGAAGAAACTGGCATTTACAGTAGAATATGATGAGTGTCTAGATTCCCACAAAAGGGGGAGACTGGGGAGCCAGGCTGATGTTCGAGAAGCTTCTGGTAGATCTTCTGATCATTTTTTTCTCCACGTGGCCATTGTCATCATCATAGTTACGATTCATGTTGCATTCACCAAGCTCCCTGCTGTGTTCTAACTTAATTCATTAGAGGCCTCACTAAGGACTGGCCAGAGGGGAGATCAGATTTGTGGAATTTGTTTAATTCCTCAATCCTTTCTTTTTTTTTTTTAACTTTGAAAGAAAGACTTTCTCATTTTCCCATCCTCAGGTGTCAGAAAGGTCCTCTCTGACCCCTAAGCCAAGAACTGCCCTCCCCGTCTAGAGCAGAGTATCACCATTTCATCACGTTTTTGAGCCTGTAGGGGGAGGGAGGAGGACTTTTCCTGGATGCTCCTAGGTTTGGTCTTTAGGGGGTCTGTGAATTAAAGTGACGAAAGACAGATTAACAAGAGAAAAGGCAAAATTTAATCATGCATTTTTATTCACGTACCTAGGGAATTCACAGAAAAATGTGACTCAAAGAGGCAGGTAGAACGCGGGGCCTATGTACTATCATAATAGGGGAAGGGAAGAGGGGAAGGGCACTTATGGGAAACCAGATGCCTTTTAGGAAAGATAAATGGACCCTTACCAGAGTAGATGGGAGATATGAGTTTTGTGACAATCGCTGTGTAGGTGTGATGGCAAGGTCTCTCCAGGGACAGGAGTCCATCTTTCCTTATTGCTCCCAGGGAAGGGGATTTATGACAATTGAATTCTTTTGAATTCTTTGGGAAGGCTCTACTTTTAGGCAGATAAGACTTTTCAGGAATTCAAATGGCTTCTGCTCAGAATAATTTTTATTTTGGACCCCTTCAGGCCTTGTTAGGTCGGCGCGATGCTCTGAGGGCAGCAACGGCAGCCAGCTCCTCCTCTGCTGGGTCAGACAAGGTGCCTGGCACACATGTCCAAGGCGTGACAACCAAAGTGTCTGTACTCATCAGCAGCCCCAGGTTCTCCTTCTAACTAACTGTTCGTAAGAACAAGGGTTCCATCACTAGCATTTAGTGAGCACTTTTAATACATGCTGAGCACTTGCCAAGGGCTTTGTGCCCCTGGTCTGTGGCCTTGAGCCACTACGGAATTCCACCAGAGCTTAACACGCATTTGAGAAACGAACAGATGATCTAGTAGACATTCTCCCTGGGTATTTTTCAAACATGGCTAGAGATCCTGCTAGACCCTGATATAAACTGGCATTGACCCTAAAATAACTGGCTTTTGTGTTAAACTAAACATGCCTGACTATGCCCCGAGACTTGAACCGGCAGGGAGAAATTCATCCGGCTGCCTTCTGGCTGCAAACTGCAGAACCAAGAAGGGAAAAAATGTGAAGCCTAAGACCGCTCTGAAAAGCAAGAAAGTAGCAAGAGAAGGTTTCCAGATGCTTCCCCAACCAGAAGACCTCACTAAAAACATGGCAGTCGTTGGTGGGTCGTTGTCTCCAGGGGGGGTCGGGATTTGTGTCTCTCTTTTACTGGTCTGCTTCCCACCTAGAATCAGGAAGGGTATGCAGTAAGAAGGCGCTGCCTAAGCATTTGTGGAATGAATTAATTCCAGGCCTGCATTTTCAAGTCTAAGAACACCGTGAACCCTGGAGACTGCACCGAGGGCCCATAGAAGCTCTACATTAGAAAGCAACTGGCGGTGGCATCTGAAAGCATCCTTAAAAAAAAGACCCCAATGACAGCTGCAGGTGTGCACAGCGTGCGGGGATTTGGAGGGATGAACACGCGCGGGATCCTGCCCTTTCTCCCCACTGGCTGCCCCAGCCAACTTCTGGGCCGAGTCCGGAACGATTCCGGATTCCGCGGCTCTCTCCCGTGTGCGACTAACAGCCCTTGAAAAGCATATTTAAAAAAAGAAAAGAAAAGAGAAAAGAAAAGAAAAGAAAAGAGAAAAGAAAAGAAAAGAAAAGAAAGGAAAAGAAAAGAAAAGAAAAGAAAAGGAAAGAAAAGGAAAGAAAGGGTAAAATGAATTGAGAAATGGGAGGACGCGAGAAAAGCGGAAACCCCAGTGGCCCGTACGGGGATCGAACCCGCGACCTTGGCGTTATTAGCACCACGCTCTAACCAACTGAGCTAACCGGCCACCTGATGTGGATCTTCCTCCGCTGAACTTACAAGGTTTCTGCGCCTGCGCGGGGTGGGCAGTGGGTTCACTGCCTCTACCCCAGTTGCCGCTGTCGTCATCCCCGTGGCCATCCCCATTGGCCAGAAGAAAACACCGAAACTCTTTAAGGGAGGTGGCTTCTCACAACCAATGGGAGGCTCTCAGGGGGGAATGCAAATTATGCCTTAGACCTACGAGGCTTGGTTCGGGAATAGCATTTTCAAATATCGCGACTCAATGGTATTTTTATCTCCGAGAATCCTTCCAGCGTGGAAACTTCGTGTATCAAGAGCTTTTGGTGTGGCTAAATAAAGCCTAGAAAATGCTGAAAACCAGATAAAGAACAAAACAACCACCGAATTCCCCACCACCCCAAAACAACGGCCGCCGAGGTCTTGGTATCTTTCCTGAAAATCTTTTCTCACTGCGCAGGTGTATTTAAAAATGTGTATTTGGCATTCAACCTCGTTAAAAGGAATATAATTTTTTATCTTTTTGTACTTAATACTCCGTCATTATCATATCCCTAAGCAATTGCAAATGTCATTTTAAATAGCTCCTCAGTGTTTCCTTGAGTGGGTAAGCCATAGTCTCCCCAATCCCCCCCCCCTTTTTTAAAGTCTGGAAAATGTCTTCATTTTGCCCTCTCTTGTTAACACTGTGTTTCGAAGGACAAGAATGGATGAGTGGAGGCAAAAACAGGTAGAGCCCTCCGGGCAAAGGGGACTGTCTGGGATGTCAGGTATCTTGTCCATTTTGCTTATAGCTGAATGTCCAGAGCCTAGGCACTACCTGGAATAGTAAGCATTTAATAAATGGGAGTCAGGGACGCCTGGCTGGCTGTCAGTAGAGCATGTGACACTTGATCTTGATGTCATAAGTTTGAGCCCCACCTTGGGGGATAGATTGTACTTAAAATTTAAAAAAAATAATAAATAGGAATCAGAGTGATGAATGAGCTAATTGCAAAGTCGCAGCATTCTTTTAAAGATTTTATTTAGTTATTTGACAGAGAAAGAGCAGAAATGCCACAGAGAGAGGGAGAAGCAGCCCCCTCCCCCAGCAGGGGGCCTGAAGTGGGACTCGATTCCAGTACTGGGCTCATGACGTCAGCCGAAGGCAGTTGCTTAACCGACTGAGCCACCCAGGTACCCCTTGATGTCACATTTTAAAACAAGTCAGATTAAGTCATTTCTCTGTTCAAACCCTCCCCTTCTGGCCCAGCCCTGATAAGGTTGCCAGATTTAGCAAACAATTTAGTGTATGTCCCATGCGATATTTGAAACAAAACCGTATTAGTTGTTTGTCTGAAATTCACCTTTAACTGGGCATCCTGTACCTATCTGGCAAGCCTACACCCAAAGCAGCACCCATTTGAAAGACAGCCCC